>NC_092103.1:26627277-26862277 GCF_045679555.1 Salvelinus alpinus | reverse complement strand
GCACCAGTGGTGTCTCCACTATGAACTTTGTTTCGTTCCCCCCAAAACGATGTACAAAATCCAAACAGATAGAGCTCTAGATCGAACACTCAAGTCCTCCTGAAAAGTTCCATTCTGTGGCTTTATCTGGATTCTTTTAGTTTAGTTCTCAGGGAAGATGACAGCCTGTTCCGCGGTACTTCATTAAATCCAGGTAATCCGGTAACTCTTGGGAGGCAGGTGCAGCATGCGACCGCTTGCTTGCCTGCTCTGCTTTCCTGACTGCCTGGCTTACTCCTTGGTCTGGCGCAGGTGGTGTGAGTGAGGGAGGGAAGCGTGCCTCTCTGTACCTCTCTCACTCTACCTCACCCCTCTCTCGCTCTCCCCCTCGCTAACCCACCCCAGTCTCCCACTCTTTCCCTTGCTCTCTACCTCCCACTTTCTCTACCCGCCTTCTCTTTCTCGCTCTACCCTCTTTCTCGCTCTACCCCCCCGCCTCTCGCGACCCACCCCTCTCCTCTCCCCTTGCTCTTCCCACCCCTCTCTCCTGCTATCTACCCCCCCTCACACCCCTTCTCTCTTAAAACCCCCTCTCACTCTCCCAACCCACCCCCCCATCCTCTCCCGACTACCCTCTACCCTCCTCTTTCTCTCTCTCTGGGCGCGTTGGGGCCGCTGGTTGGTTAATGACTAGCTGAGCTGCTGCCCCGGTGTTGGCCCTGCATGCCCATTCTGAAACCTGGCCACAGTGCCGACCGAGTCTTTGTGCGTGTCCCTCTCCGTGTTTGAAAGGAAGGGAGTAGGGAGAGTGTTCAGTCTTATGATTAACTCGCACAGGTTCAGATATTTGCTGAGCTGGGCACTTTGGTGCTGGGAGGGATGTGTGGAGGGAGGGGTTAGAGGGGGGTTTGTGGCCCAAGGAAGTAGGAGCAGCCACTGGGCTAACAAAAGGTGCTCTGTGGAACAGACCCAGTTTCCAGCCAACTAAATCTAAGTAGGCCTTTGGCTGATTACTTAAAATAGGCCCCCAGTAACTGGGAGGCACACAGACACTCACACACAGGCAGGTTATCATTCAGAGAAACACGCATGTGCAGACAGTAAACACAAACACGCTTTCGTAGAAAGTCTCCCATGCTCTCAAAGACAAACACACAGTCACACACAGGTGATGTTAAACGGTTCAAATTTGACACAACTGACCACCAAACGGCTCCCCTCCCAAGTTCAACCTGCCTAGCATGTGTGTATATGTGTGTGTCTGTGCATGGAACATAGTATGTTTGTGTGTGTGAGCATACGAGTGTTCATTCACACAGGAAGGGACATGGCTGGTTCAGCAGAAAGAGAAGAGTCAAAGCTTGCGGTGTTGAGCTTGCTATTGCCCGCCCGGCCAGCCTCCCCCGTCAGTCTACCTCCATCCCTGTCGGCCCATTGCTCCTGCAGGTGCGAACTCCTGACAGCGGCCCATGCGAGGGGGACGTTATAAATAGTCCCAAACAGGTAATAAAACGTTTCAACAGTCACAGCCAGGCACTGGGCCTGCCCACCAAAAGCAGTTTTAACTAGCGACTGTAAAAACCCAACTGTGCCAAGCAAACGGTCTGCAGTCCAACACCATGGCCTGCTGGAGTCTAGAGAACGCTAGGCCACTTTACTGGTTAGATGAAAAATAAAAAGCACATTCTATTGCTTTTTCTTTTTTTATACAATATAGGGTATTATTCCTTCATGGCCTGAATTTATCAAATGTTCAAAATTCAGTTTGTGCATTTCTGGCCACGGTAAAAGGTCTTACATAATTAATCAAGAGTAGCCTACTTCACTGCACATGTAGGATGGAATTCACCTAGAGCCCTGTAACCTCAACTACTTTCACTTTGATCAACACGCCACTGATTTCCTGCTCGAGAGGAAGGAGGCTCTATCCTGGGCTACAAACCAAAAATGAACAACTCATTTTTACACAATACCATTTTAGACCCCATCATTGAGACTACCATGGGTTAACAATAAACTCCTGCAGCCTAAGCTATATGCTGCAATTTGCATAACTGTTTTGATGAGTCAAGCTAGTTCCTCCCCATCCCAGAAGAATGCTCTGCAGGTTCCATCGCCAAGTCACAATGAAAGATGTGTGACACAAACACAGCCAAGCCAAGATTCTGGTATTAAAGATTGCGTTAAAAATGTGAGTAAAAAAATTCAGCTATTCTAAATTAAAAGGCTGATATTTAAGCAATAAGGCCAGAGGGGGTGGTATATGGCCAATATAACACGACTAAGGGTTGTTCTTGTTGTTATGCAAGCCAAATTCTAGGCTAGAAGCAAGGAGAAATAATGTGTTTAATAAAACCCTTATTGCTTTTCTTTTGTCATTTGCTGTGGTATATCAAAAATAGTGTAGTGATACTTCAAATAGAACAGTAAACGTGGATTTTTGTGTCATACCCATGATATTGTCGATATACAGACGGGTGGAATGGTGTTTTAGCCAATCAGCATCCAGGATCCAAACTACCCAGTTTATAAATGAAGACAGGCTAATTGCAGCCAATTTGCAAACATTGACTGGCATATAACAATAAAGCCTTTTAAACAAGTGCAGAAAACCTTAACTAAAGCTGTAATAAACAGAGCCAGCCAGGTATGCGATGGGGCAGCTTTTGCCCCACAATGGAGGCTTTTCCCCATGCAGTGCAGCCAGTACATCCTGTGCTCTGTGCTACTGCTAGAGTGCGAGTCCCCGTGTGGCTCTACAGGCTAAGAACAGCCCAGGTTCCCTGCTGTTCCCCTCGGCTCCCGCACTCAGTCAGTCAGTAACTACCATGGGCTTAGCGCCACTGCAGTCTTAATATATGCACTTAGGCCATTCTCTCAATGCCCCTCAATAACAAAGTACAGTATGTGAGTGTAAATAATTTCACAGAGGAAGAGATGGGCATTCATATGGCTTTAAATATAGTTGTTCTGTATCTCTGCATACACCCCCAACCAGAACTTTAACAGATGACGAATAATAGAAAAGGACAATGTGTGTTTCTTACCTGGAGCCGCCTGTGCTTCTGTCCATTCGCTAGTCACAAGGGTCTCAATGATCTTGATGTGAGCATCCGGGCTGGGCTCGCAGCTGATGAAAGAGTGAAAAAATAAGAAAAAAGTCAAATAGAGTCAGCAATTCTCAGGCCAGCTGACTGGCCCTGCTGTTGTGATTAATGTGTGCATGATCTTGCTCCATCTTAATCACTCTCTAACTGATGGGACTTCAAGCATGGCTGATTTAATTGCAACAGCACAGCTGGCAAATAGAAAAGCTTCTCAACCTAAATCCTTTCACCGCAAATGTGTGTGTCAGTGAGAGTGTGTGTGTGTGTGTGTGTGTGTGTGTGTCAGTGAGTGTGAGTGTAGGCTGCTTGCCTGAGAGTGTGTTTCCTTGAGTATATAAAAAGTGTCTGGCTGTCTGTGCACACCTGTCTGTGAGGGCCAGTCCCTCTCTCTCCTCCACCCACCTGGCAGCCTGCTGTCTGAAGAGCATGGGGCTGAAGATCTCGCCCAGGGCGTGGGAGCTGAGCAGGTTCTTGGGCGCGTTGTGGCACACCCGGGACCAGTGGCGCAGCAGGCAGTGGAAGGTGAGCCAGTACTGGGCTGGCAGGCTGGGCGTGCTGGCGATGCGACGCAGCAGCTGGGCACACTCCTTGGGGCTCTGCACCTCTGTGGGACCAACACACACACGGGTGTCAGAGAGGGAGGTATGTCATACATACACATGTTTCTATGTGCTAACACTTACGCAGGTTACGCACAAATTCATTGATAGAGATCACAGAGGGAGATATACACAATGCATTGCCACACATGTATGACTTTGAATGTGTGCCAGGTACGCTGCAGGCTACGCACTAACAAAACCCTTCAAAAAGCTCCCGCAGTTAAAGCTACAGTGGTGCTAGCAGACTTCCCTTCGACCAATGGGGTGGCAGAAAAAGGAGCCCTGTGCTCAGTAATCGGGTTAGACAACCGCATTGAGATTGTGTGTGATCAACAATGAGTGGAGTGCAAGGTACACTTGCAGGTGATTGGCTAGCACTGAGATAAACTTGTGTAAGTTGCTATTAACAACAGAGATCCTGTTTCTGGCCATGTGACAAAAAAATTACTCTGAGATAGCACTGAAGAACATAAGACAGAGATAAGGAAAGCCTGCTGTGACTGTGTGTGTGTGTGTGTGTGTGTGTGTGTGTGTGTGTGTGTGTGTGTGTGTGTGTGTGTGTGTGTGTGTGTGTGTGTGTGTGGATATTGACACTAGCTCTAGGTACTGTGGGTTCCCTCTCCAAGGTACAGAGTGTTCAGCAGCCCGGCCAGTGGTAGATTAGGTTAGGACTGCTGCTGTAGGCCAATAATTAACTAGACACCGTACCTTTGGGTTGAGGCACGTTCCACTGAAAGTGATTGCTGAGAGCAACAAACAAATTGAATGAACAGCAACCTCTAACCGACATGCTGATTTGGACATGACCCATTTTCTAGTAGAACATTGACAGGAAGGAAACAGTAGGTGCTATAGAATATTGGTTATGTGATTGTGTGTACATCATGTGGTGTAGACTGATGATTGTATGGCAGTGTTACAGTCACAGTGTGTGTGTAAGAGTACCTTGGGCGGTGTGGACCAGCTGAGTGTAGATGGCCGGTGGGATGACAGGCTGGGGAAGATCCTGCAGGTACCGACGTAGACCGTCACACAGCATCTGCAGGTCCATCTGGTCCAGGTCTGCTGACGGAGGATCTGAATAGAACCACACACCATTAGATCAAAGTCAAACAGTTTTTCCCCCAAAGAATTGCACACAAAGTCAAATAACATTGAATTTGGGTGGATATACAGTGCATTCGAAAAGTATTCAGACCTCTTGACTTTTCCACATTTTGTGGAACCCATAATGACAGGTTTAGTAATGTTTGCAAAATATATATACCTTATTTATATAATTATTCAGACCCTTTGCTATGCGACTCGAAATTGAGCTCAGGTGAATCCTGTTTCCATTGATCATCCTTGAGATGTTTCTACAACTTGGAGTCCACCTGTGGTAAATTCAATTGATTGGACATGATTTGGAAAGGCACACACTTGTTTATATAAAAGTTTGCACAGTTGACAGTGCATGTCAGATCAAACACCAAGCCATGAGGTTGAAGGAATTGTCCATAGAGCTCCGAGACAGGATTGTGTCGAGAGACAGATCTGGGGGAGGGTACCAAAACATTTCTGCAGCATTAAAGGTCCCCAAGAACACAGTGGCCTCCATCATTCTTAAATGGAAGAGGTTATGAACCACCAAGACTCTTCTAAGACCTTGACCAAGAACCCGATGGTCACTGACAGAGCTCTAGAGTTCCTCTGTGGAGATCGGGGAACCTTCCATTAGGACAACCATCTCTGCAGCACTCCACCAATCAGGCCTTTATGGTAGAGTGGCCAGACGGAAGCTACTCCCCACTAAAAAGGCACATGTTAGCCCACTTGGAGTTTGCCAAAAGGGACACAAAGGACTCCCAGACCATGAGAAACAAGATTCTCTGGTATGATGAAACCAAGATTGAACTCTTTGACCTGAATGTGTCCGCTCAACACCTGGCCAATACCATCCCTACGGTGAAACATCGGTGGCAGCATCATGCAGTGGGGATGTTTTTCAGCGGCAGGGACTGGGAGACTAGTCAGGAACAAGGGGGAAATGAATGGTGCTAAGTACAGAGATCCTTGATGAAAACCTGCGCTAGAGCACTCAGGACCTTAGACTGGGGCGAAGGTTCACCTTCCAACAGGACAGCGACCCTAAGCACAAAGCCAAGACAACGCATGAGTGGCTTCGGGACAAGTATCTGAATGTCCTTGAGCGGCCCAGCCAGAGCCCGATCAAACGAAAATAGCTGTGCAGCGACACTCCCCATCCAGCCTGACAGACCTTGAAAGGATCTGCAGAGAAAATCCCCAATACAGGTGTGCCAAGCTTGGAGCTTCATACCCAAGAAGACTCGAGGCTGTAATCGCTGCCAAAGGTGCTTCAACAAAGTACTGAGTAAAGGGTCTAAATACTTAATTAAATGTTCTATTTCTAAACTGTTTTTGCTTTGTCATTGAGGTATGTGTGTAGATTGAAGAGGGAAAAAACAATTTAATACATTTTCGAATAAGGCTGTAACTTAACAAAATGTGGAAAAAGTCAAGGGGTCTGAATACTTTGTGAATGCACAGTGATAAACATGAACTCTGCTCACCAGTGTCAAAGCACTGTCTAACATCCCGTCCACCATCGGCTGTGAAGGTCCTGTACAGTGTTGGGTTGTCCAGACCTACACAGAATCAAGCAGCACATGATAAGCCACTAGCTTAGATGCAACTACTTAACTTCTCTAGGATAGGGGGCAGCATTTTCACGTTTGGATGAAAAGCATACCCAAATTCAACTGCCAGCTACTCATCCCCAGAAGATAAGATAAGCATAGTATTAGTAGATTTTGATAGAAAACACTCTGACATTTCTAAAACTGTTTGAATCATGTCTGTGAGTATAACAGAACTTATTTAGCAGGCGAAACCCTGAGGACAAACCATTCAGATTTCTATTTTTCTTTTTTTGAGGTCACTCTCTTTTCAATGGATTTTCATTGGGAATCCAGATTTCTAATTGACCTTCTTGCAGTTCCTACCGCTTCCACTGGATGTCAACAGTCTTTAGAAATTGGTTGAGGTTTTTTCCTTTGTGTAATGAAGAAGTACGGCCTTCCAGAACGAGGGTCACTTAAAGTGTACTGTTTGTTAGAGGCGCGTGACCAGAAAGCTAGCTACAGTTTGTTTAAATCCTGTATTGAACACAGATCATCCCATCTTCAATTTTATCGATTATTTACATTAAAAAATACTTAAAGTTGTATTACAAAAGTAGTTTGAAATGTTTTGGCAAAGTTTACAGGTAACTTTTAAGATATTTTGTAGTAACGTTGCAGAAGTTGAAACCGGTGTTTTTCTGGATATATTTTTCCAAATAAATGGACATTTTGGATATATATCGACGGAATTAATCGAACAAAAGGACCATTTGTGATGTTTATGGGACATATTGGAGTGCCAACAACAGAAGCTCGTCAAAGGTAAGGCATAAATTATATTTTTATTTCTGCGTTTTGTGTTGTGCCTGCAGGGTTGAAATATGCTTCTCTCTGTTTACTCTGTTGCTATCCTCATAATAGCATCGTTTGGTTTTGCCGAAAAACCTATTTGAATTCTGACATGTTGGCTGGATTCACAACAAGTGTAGCTTTAATTTGGTATCTTTTTTGTGTGACTTCATGAAAGTTAGATTTTTATAGTAATTTATTTGAATATGGCGCTCTGCATTTTTACTGGCTTTTGGCCAAGTGGGACGTTAGCGTCCCACATATCCCAGAGAAGTTAAATTCCTAGACAGTCATAAAATCACTATAAAAAGGCCTTCCGATTTATTTAAGTATAAAAACATTCAAGGAATAAAGCGCACTACAAGCTACCAGACCTAGTCTCAGGGATGGCTAACTGAAAATCCATTCAATCTCCACTGAGTTAGGTAAACCTGCTTTTAGTTTCTTTGCACCTCACTTGTGGAATATCCTCCCGAACTCTCTCAAATTGGATATTATGATGCCTCTGGAGAGCTACCCTTTAGGTTTTCGCTCCAACCCCAGTTGTAACTAACGTGATTCATCTTATCAACCAGCTAAGTGTGAGAATCAGGAGCGCTAGATTAATAGGGTTGGAGCAAAAATCTACTGGGATGGTAGCTCTCCAGGAACAGGGTTGGAAAGCCCTACTATAGGGCAATTCAGACGGCTGATTAATGACTTTTTTTATTGAAGAATGTGTTTTGTTTTCTATGATTGTGTTTTGTATCCCTGTTCTGCTTTTCATAGTGTATAGATTTTGGAATATTATTGTAATTACAGGGCTCTTCAGACCAAATAGACCTTATCTCAGCATGACTTCTTGTCAAAATAAAGGTTAAATAAATAATTACATAAGTAACTGAAACCATGTTGTTGATACACGAGGGGTGGATCTTCTAGAATGTAAATCTAGGAAATGTTTAGATGACCAGTGTGGGTGTGTGCTAGTCCATTGTGTACCTTTCTTCTCGATGGCCTCCAGCAGCCTGGCCAGCATGGGAGGAGCCGTCTCTGGGAGGGCAAACTGCTCTGTCAGGTCCAGGAGGGTGGAGCCTGGAAAACGAGAGAAGAGAGGAATAGCGGTTCAGTCATTTTCACTTAAAAAAAGGTAGTTTTAGGATTCAATCGATAACAATTATGGAGGCTAACAAAGAGTGAGAGAGGAAAGGGGATAAGTTGTTGAGGGTTAATTTTATTTCAACATTTCAGGAAGTGCATTGAAATGCAGTACATTAATTGAAAAATGCCCGACCCTGGTTTAACCAAGCCCTGGATGGTCATAGGTAACGGAGTCAATTCCTCCAACCCTCTCTAACACAACACAAAGGGGTCAATTTTGGGCCTCCACTTCAATCCCACCACGATGGTCTCCACCCACACCCCTCGCCCTCAGGCAGCCTATTAAGGCAGCCTATTAATATATCAATCCCACGTTGCACTGCATTCACATGGTGTGCCTTTTAAAAATGGTCAGGAAAGGAGATTTGGGACTGCAGCGCTACTTCAAAAAGGTATTGCAGACACCAGACCAAAGGACCGATGGAGAGACAAAAAGGCAACTGTGCAAAACCGAACGATTCAGGTTGGAGAGGTGCCGAGCAGTAGGATACCATGAAGGTAGCGTTGGGGTGAACCAAGGGGCTAAGCAAACACCATGTGATATGCATAAGGCAAGCCAGGTCTGAGGCTTTGCCCCCCCCACCCCACTTTTTTCATTAGATCTTAGCATCCAGGTGTGGACATGAAAGGGTCTGTGGGCTGGCACCGATTTTATTTGGATTTGCAAAAAGGTTATTTTGAAAGAGCACCTTTCTGAAAGGCCCAACTGTTTGAGGATTTCAGTCTGCAGTTTCAAACGCAGACGACCATGAATGGAGCCCCTTTCACGGTTTCCCTTTATTTCACTAATTAAGAGATGGAGAGCATCTAAAATAAAATAAATACATCTCAGAAGATTTCAAAGGGTTCCAATATTAAGGCAATGTAGTGGCATTGCCTACATGTGTATTTATCCTATTGTTTTTAACAAACAAATGTCAATTATTGCTCTACCCTTTTTAGTAAAACGGGCACGAAACCGGGCATCTAGAGTAGCCATCTACGCATACACACCGGTCATTAGCCTGGAAACGTTCTCTCCCCCATTAGGCTGCTTACTTGCCTAAATAATGATCTGCCATATTTTAACGCTACGTCCTCGTTAGCGCACCGAACGCTGTGGATAACGCTGTCCGGTTGTATGTGAACCAACTGGATTAGCAGGGAGAAAGACCTTCAGCTACTAGACACGCTAAACCCTGTGTAGGCTAAAGAGACTAGAGGTCGACCGATTAATCGGAATGGCCGATTAATTAGGGCAATCAGTAATCTGTCTTTTTTTTTTTACACCTTTATTTAACTAGGCAAGTCAGTTAAGAACACATTCTTATTTTCAATGATAGCCTAGGAACGGTGGGTTAACTGCCTTGTTCAGAGGCAGAACGACAGATTTTTACCTTGTCAGCTCGGGGATTCGTTTTTGCAACCTTCCGGTTACTAGTCCAACGCTCCAACCACCTGCCTTACATTGCACTCCATGAGGAGCCTGTGTGGCAGGCTGACTACTTGTTACGCGAGGGCAGCAAGAAGCCAAGGTAAGTTGCTAGCTAGCATTAAACTTATCTTATAAAAAACAATCAATCTTAACATAATCACTAGTTAACTACACATGGTTGATGATATTACAAGTTTATCTAGCGTGTCCTGCGTTGCATATAATCAATGCGGTGCCTGTTAATTTCGCATTGAATCACAGCCTACTTTGGACAAACGGGTGATGATTTAACAAGCGCATTTGCGAAAAAAAGCACTGTCGTTGCACCAATGCACCTAACCATAAACATCAATGCCTTTCTTTAAAATCAATACACAAGTATATATTTTTAAACCTGCATACAGTGGGGAGAACAAGTATTTGATAACCTGCAAAATCGGCAGTGTACCTATGATATAAAATTACAGACCTCTACATGCTTTGTAATTAGGAAAACCTGCAAAATCGGCAGTGTATCAAATACTTGTTCTCCCCACTGTATTTAGTTAATATTGCCTGCTAACATTAATTTCTTATAACTAGGGAAATTGTGTCACTTCTCTTGCGTTCCGTGCAAGCAGTCAGGGTATATGCAGCAGTTTGGGCAACCTGGCTCATTGCAAACTGTGTGAAGTCCATTTATTCCTAACAAAGGCCGTAATTAATTTGACAGAATTGTACATAATTATGACATAACATTGACGGTTGTACAATATAACAGCAATATTTAGACTTAGGGATGCCATCCGTTAGATAAAATACGGAACGGTTCCGTATTTCACTGAAAGAAGAAAAGTTTTGTTTTCGAAATGATAGTTTCCCGGATTTGACCATTTTAATGACCAAAGGCTCGTATTTCTGTGTGTTATGTTATAATTAAATCTATGATTTGATAGAGCAGTCTGACTTAGCGGTGGTAGGCACCAGCAGGCTCGTAAGCATTCATTCAAACAATACTTTCGCGTGTTTGCCAGCAGCTCTTCGGAATGCTTCAAGCGCTGTTTATGACTTCAAGCCTATCAACTCCCGAGATTAGGCTGGTGTAACTGATGTGAAATGGCTAGCTAGTTAGCGGGGTGCGCACTAATAGCGTTTCAATCGGTGACGTCACTCGCTCTGAGACTTGGAGTAGTTGTTCCCCTTGCTCTGCATGGGTAACGCTGCTTCGAGGGTGGCTGTTGTGGATGTGTTCCTGGTTCGAGCCCAGGTAGGAGCGAGGAGAGGGACGGAAGCTATACTGTTACACTGGCTATATTAAAGTGCCTATAAGAACATCCAATAGTCAAAGGTATATGAAATACAAATCGTATAGAGAGAAATAGTCCTATAATTCCTATAATAACTACAACCTAAAACTTCTTACCTGGGAATATTGAAGACTCATGTTAAAAGGAACCACCAGCTTTCATACGTTCTGAGCAAGGAACTTAAACGTTAGCTTTTTTACATGGCACATATTGCACGTTTACTTTCTTCTCCAACACTTTGTACTTGCATCATTTAAACAAAATTGAACAGTTTTCATTATTTATTTGAGGCTAAATTGATTTTTTTGATATTAAGTTAAGTGTTCATTCAGTTGTTGTAATTGTCATTATTACAAATAAATTAAATTTAAAAAAAATAAAAAATTGGCAGATTAATTGGTATCGGCTTTTTTTGGTCCTCCAGTAATCGGTATCGGCGTTGAAAAATCATAATCGGTCGACCTCTAAAAGAGACAACCGTCATCTGGAAGACACAGTGTGGACCGCACCACACGGACCAGAAAGCGAGTCGTTTTCTCAGAAGCAGTGAACTTTGAGGTACTGGAACACCAACGTTTCCCCAAATAGAGAGCTAGGCATCCAGTGCCACCTCTGCATGACCCAGACAGACATCCTACACTGCTGTCCCTCTACTGCCAAAGCCCTGCCTGCATCGGCCTCCCGCTTCTGGGAAACTCACTTCACAACCAGGGGCTAAATTTACACCTGGCCTCAGTGCTGCTAAAAGTAAATATGCAGAATAACAAGCCTAGCCAGGCCTAGATACAATCATGTTCTATTTTTTTTCCAACTTATCTACAATCATATTCTAGCATTCCTAGATTATAGATAAGACTGCATTTACCATTGTGATAACTATAGTAAGATACCTTGTGTTCTTAAAAGTGAAATGCTACCTCTGTGTGCTCATCTGTACAGACACACACTGATTTTAGTATCATAGTTTTGAGTAGACCTATATCAGCTTTCACAAAATGATTTTCTACGATATAATATAGATAGATACTATGACTCCAAGTAACAATTTATTTTTATTTTTTATTTATTTATTTTTTATAAAATTGGTTGGTGGACATTCCCTCAAACCGCAGTACTATTCAAAGTGTCCTGTATCTGGGACTGTGTTTATTTACTCTATCCATAGCAGCCCTGTGAGTGACACGGGGAGGGGGAAGATAAAGTTGTTTCTCAGTACCATCTGCGCAACCTGATAGTTCCAATGCCGACGGGCCGGTGTCGAGTGACACAGAAAATGACAGAAATGTTCAGGCCGATCAGTTGGTGATTTCCATGAGGCACTGCCACGAGACCAAGAAACAGAGCAGAAGGGATCTAATGAAGGCAGAGGTGCAGCGAGCGAGAGGGGCAGCGAGAGAGAGAGAGAGAGCGCGCGAGAGGGGCAGCGAGAGAGAGAGAGCGGGGCGGCGCGAGAGAGCGAGCGGGGCGGCGCGAGAGCGAGCAGGGCGGCGCGAGAGAGCGAGCGGGGCGGCGCGAGAGAGCGAGCGAGCAAGAGGGGGGCGGCGAGCAAGAGGGGGAGAGCGAGGAGAGAGAGCGGGGCGGCGCGAGAGCGGGGCGGCGCGAGAAAGAGAGGGGCGGCGCGAGAGCGGGGCGGCGCGAGAGAGAGAGAGGGGCGGCGCGAGAGAGAGAGAGGGGCGGCGCGAGAGAGAGAGAGGGGCGGCGCGAGAGAGAGAGAGGGGCGGCGCGAGAGAGAGAGGGGCGGCGCGAGAGAGAGAGGGGCGGCGCGAGAGAGAGAGGGGCGGCGCGAGAGAGAGAGGGGCGGCGCGAGAGAGAGAGGGGCGGCGCGAGAGAGAGAGGGGCGGCGCGAGAGAGAGAGGGGCGGCGCGAGAGAGAGAGGGGCGGCGCGAGAGAGAGAGGGGCGGCGCGAGAGAGAGAGTGGGGCGGCGCGAGAGAGAGAGTGGGGCGGCGCGAGAGAGAGAGTGGGGCGGCGCGAGAGAGAGAGTGGGGCGGCGCGAGAGAGAGAGTGGGGCGGCGCGAGAGAGAGTGGGGCGGCGCGAGAGAGAGTGGGGCGGCGCGAGAGAGAGTGGGGCGGCGCGAGAGAGAGTGGGGCGGCGCGCGAGAGAGAGTGGGGCGGCGCGAGAGCGCGAGTGGGGCAACGCGAGAGCGCGAGTGGGGCAGCGCGAGTGGGGCAGCGCGAGTGGGGCAGCGCGAGAGGGGCAGCGCGAGAGCGCGAGTGGGGCAGCAAGAGAGGGGCAGCAAGAGAGGGGCAGCAAGAGAGGGGCAGCAAGAGAGGGGCAGCAAGAGAGGGGCAGCAAGAGAGGGGCAGCAAGAGAGCGAGGGGCGAGGAGAGAGAGCGAGGGGCGAGGAGAGAGAGCGAGGGGCGAGGAGAGAGAGAGAGAGGGGCAACCAGATAATAAACTGGTTTATCTATTTAACTTGCTTTCGCTCCTTTGCTCTGCAGAGAGCTAACAAGGAATGCAAACATACAGGTATGGTTAGTCCTTCTGCAGCTTTCAGCGCTGTCTCTCCCACAGTTCAAAAACGAGAAAATTGTTCTATGCCTGCATTATTAGAATGCTTGTGCACATAGCAGAACCCTTCACCCAGGCTTGAGACAATTTCTCAAAGCAAAAAGGATTTTATTTAAAGACACTGCAAGAAAATGTGAATGTTTAAGAGTAGCTGCCTATTGCTAAATAGTTTTTTCCCCCCATTCGGGAATAGCCTACCAAAGAAACTATTGAGGAGCCTATTGAACAAGTCTCCACAAGCCCACGTGTTTAGCAGGATTCCTCATAATATCCCAGAAGGCATCAGCTCAGTTAGCCAGTCAGTCAACCACAGGTTGAGGAAGTCAACGCAGCTGCCACTGGTGCGGCAGGCGTCGGCGGTGTTGGCTACAGGGGAACACTCTCTCCCCAGTTCAAACAGTACCTGTAAACTCCAGTAATGGCTGTGGCCAGGCCAGGGCATGGAACACCAACGACGGACTAAAGATAGTGCACACCTCTGTTAAATGTAAGGTCCCGGTCATGTAACCAGCATTTTCAGAGGTTCTAGTATTTATTTTCTTCTGAGGAGGAGGTTCTGTGGAAAAAGTGTGACTGAAAACTGATGACCATTAGAGCAGCCATAGTGTTAGATGTGTGACTTGAGTCCATGTACTTCAAGGGGCAACTGGGTATAAAAAAAGAATCTGTCCTCAGCGGTTGATGCTTTATTGAAACAATATTTATTTCTCTCAATTATCTGTCAGAAGAGTATTAGAAAGCTATTGGGTGAAATGGCCAGGTCAGTGTGGCTTTTTACTACTATACCAGCATGTGAAATAGGCTATATAACATGGAGTAGCCTTGAGTTTGGACACATGAAATGGGGCTGCAGGCATGAGAAAAGTGAGACTACGTCTCCCCCTGCAGAGAGAAAATAGCAACGCATGGACCTCACTGAGAACCAATGAATAGCCTGTTGCTACACTGGCGGGAAAAAAATAAAATAAAAAAATAAAAATAAAAATGTATTGGTGCTTCGTGCAAAATATTTGGTTCAACTGAAGGTCTATAATAAACCAGTATCATAATGTACAATTTCAAGACTCACAATTACAGATTCCACCAAGAAATTAGACAAATAATGATGACAACCATTGCCATCCAGGCCTATATTTGAACAAAAACAAAAAGAAAACCTGTTTGTTTTAGGCCTACATCAATTGATTCAATCAATAAAGTCCAAAGCATTCCCATTATAAGATATAAGAACCAAACGTCATCTACCTTTGTTTAGCCATTATGAAAAACCACTACAGTACAGAAGAGGGAGGTGTCTGCAGTCTACTTTGATAAACAGATATAGCTAGTGTGATTGATCCATATCACAGTTAGGGTTGCAAAGGGTTGGAAACTTTCCGGTAAATTTCCGTAATTTTCCCAGAAATTTTCCATGGGAAGATAAGCCCTGGAATTTGGGGAATTTTGCTTAAATTCATATTTTCTTGTTGCTTATAACAGTGAACCTTTTTTGTGGGATACACAAGGCAACTCTAGGTCTTGTGGCATATTTGGTTAAACTATAGTGCATTCTTCCATCACATGTACAGTGCACTCTTCCATCCCATGTACAGCTGATTCTCAAGATCTTGCACACTAATGAGATGCTATTGAGCCCACACTACTACACTGTCTGAGCCAAGGATTTAATTTCTAACCAATCATTTCTAACTTGTTAACAATTTCTGCTAGTTAGTTTTTGTTACCATGTGGGTTTTAGCTTGCTTGAGCCTGCTAACTGAGGAGTGTTAACCTTTTGTCAATCTAGGGGGTGCTGTTTCCACTTTGGAAAATATCGTCTCCAAATTAAACTGCCTCATACTCAATTCTTGCTCGTACAATATGCATATTATTATTATGATTGGATAGAAAACACTCTCTAGTTTCTAAAACCGTTTGAATTATTTCTCTGAGTGAAACAGAAGTCATTCTGCAGCTCACTTCCTGTCAAGAAGTGAGATTTCTGAAATGTAGGTCTCTGTTCCAGGGTCGGTTTATAAATTCCCTTATAAGGTATGGGGCTACATGCACTGCATACGCCTTCCCCTAGATGTCAGTAAGCGGTGAGACTTTGAATGGAGCGGATAGCACCATCTGGGGGAGTATAAAACCTCTTGGAACAGAAGTATCGACCTTTTTGACGAGGCGCCTGACGCAGCAGGGACACCGGCATGGCTTCTTCAAAAGCTTTCGGTTTAGCAGTTCTATATCTCCGGCTCTGATTTAATTTGTTTTTTGTCTTAAACTTCATAAGGTAGTTAATTTAAACCGACTTATAGCAGTTTATAGCAGTTTATTGCGATTTTCCTGGATTTCTTTGTGACGCGCTTTCACGAGTTGGACACCTCTCCAGTGGGTGGCTAACGTTAGCGGCTATTTCGACAGGACATCTTTCAACCCAAAGACGATTGTTCTGGAGAAAGGACACCTTGCCCAAGATTCTGATGGAAGCTCAGCTAATAGTAAGCAGTCTTTATGCTGTTAATTCGTACTTATGTTGACAAATGTCAAATAATAATTCCGCCATGAATTATGGTGCGGTCTCGCTTTAGCGCACGCTGTATTGCGCAGTAACGTTAATTTTAAAAATCTAACACAGCGATTGCATTAAGAACTAATTTATCTTTCATTTGCTGTCCAACTTGTATTTTTTAGTCAAGTTTATGAATAGTTTTCGATTAGAATAGGTTCCTCTCCAAGATGGCGCCGGACAGATTTCTTGAAGTTTTGGCCACTATTCACATTGTATAACCACGATTTGTGCCGCTAAATATGCACATTTTCGAACAAACTCTATATGCATTGTGTAATATGATGTTATAGGACTGTCATCTGAAGAATTCTGAGAAGGTTAGTGAAAAAATTAATATCTTTTGGTGACTTATACTAATCGCTATGTTTTTGCTTGAATCAATGCTGTTGTGATGTTTGCTATTGTGGTAAGCTAATATAACAGTCAGTTGGTTATACCTGGAGTACTTCTCCTATCTTATCCAGTGTCCTGTGTGAATTTAAGTATGCTCTCTCTAATTCTCTCGTTCTCTCTTTCTTTCTCTCTCTCGGAGAACCTGAGCCCTAGGACCATACGTCACGGCAAACCGGGCATGATGACTCCTTGCTGTCCCCAGTCCACCTGGCCTTGCTGCTGTTCCAGTTTCAACTGTTCTGCCTGCTGTTATGGAACCCCTACCTGTTCAACTCTTAATGATCGGCTATGAAAAGCCAACTGACTTTTATTCCTGATTATTATTTGACCATGCTTGTCATTTATGAACATTTTGAAAATCTTGGCTCTCTCTAATTCTCTCCTTCTCTCTTTCTTTCTCTCTCTCGGAGGACCGGAGCCCTAGGACCATACGTCAGGACTACAGGGCATGATGACTCCTTGCTGTCCCCAGTCCGCCTGGCCCTGCTGCTATTCCAGTTTCAACTGTTCTGCCTGCGGTTATGGAACCCCTACCTGTCCCAGACCTGCTGTTTTCAATTCTTAATGATCGGCTATGAAAAGCCAACTGACATTTATTCCTGATTATTATTTGACCATGCTTGTCATTTATGAACATTTTGAAAATCTTGGCTCTCTCTAATTCTCTCCTTCTCTCTCTCTTTCTCTCTCTCGGAGGACCTGAGCCCTGGGACCGTGCGTCGGGGCTCCTTGCTGTCCCCAGTCCACCTGGCCTTGCTGCTATTCCAGTTTCAGCTGTTCTGCCTGCGGTTATGGAACCGCCACCTGTCCCGGACCTGCTATTCTCAACTCTTGATGATCGGCTATGAAAAGCCAACTGAAAATTATTCATGATTATTATTTGACCATGCTTGTCACTTATGAACATTTTGAACATCTTGGCATAGTTCTGTTATAATCTCCACCCAGCACAGCCAGAAGAGGACTGGCCACCCCTCATAGCCTGGTTCCTCTCTAGGTTTCTTCCTAGGTTTTGGCCTTTCTAGGGAGTTTTTCCTAGCCACCGTGCTTCTACACCTGCATTGCTTGCTGTTTGGGGTTTTAGGCTGGGTGTCTGTACAGCACTTCGAGATATTAGCTGATGTACGAAGGGCTATATAAAATAAACTTGATTTGATTTGATAACGTTATATTGTGTTTTCGCTGTAAAACACTTAGAAAATCTGAAATATTGTCTGGATTCACAAGATCTGTGTCTTTCAATTGCTGTACGCTGTGTATTTTTAAGAAATGTTTTATGATGAGTAATTAGGTAATATACGTTGCTCTCTGTAGTTATTCTAGTCGCTTTGGTGAGTTTTGTGATAGTGGCTGCAATGGTAAACTATGATTTATACCTGAAATATGCAAATTTTTCTAACAAAACATATGCTATACAATAAATATGTTATCAGACTGTCATCTGATGAAGTTTTTTCTTGGTTAGTGGCTATTTATATCTTTATTTGGTCGAATTTGTGATAGCTACTGATGGAGTAAAAAACTGGTGGAGTAAAAAAATGGTGTCTTTTGCTAACGTGGTTAGCTAATAGATTTACATATTGTGTCTTCCCTGTAAAACATTTTAAAAATCAGAAATGATGGCTGGATTCACAAGATGTGTATCTTTCATCTGGTGTCTTGGACTTGTGATTTAATGATATTTAGATGCTAGTATTTACTTGTGACGCTATGCTAGGCTATGCTAGTCAGCTTTTTTACTGTGGGGGGTGCTCCCGGATCCGGGTTTGGGAGGAATTAGAGGTTAATTCACCTATTTCCATACATATTTCATTTTAAAACATTTATCTTACAAAGAGTTGTACATACATGGAATTGTATTTAGGGTTTTTGACTCATTTTTTTCTAATCTCTACAGGAAAATGCCACGGGCACTATCTGATGTGTGGAGACATTTCACTGCAGCTAATGTAGAAGGAAAAGTTGTGTAAATTTGCAAATACCATGCCAAATCATATGTGAAGAATGCAACAAAGATGCAGAATAATCTGGCCAAGTGCATAAAAAGTTCCCTCAGCGCTCACAAGCAACCTCTGACAAAAGTCCCTCTACTTCTATTCGAGGTGAAAATTATGAATCAGACACCTTATCGATATCAATAGCTCATGGTTCTCCTGGAATCATAAGTAGTCAGAGGAACGTAGTCAGAGAAATGCTGATGAATGTCTTCCTCGAGCTGTGTATGCAACTGGTTCACCTCTGATGCGCACAGGCAATGTGTATTGGAAGAGATTTCTGAATGTTCTTCGCCCAGCATACACCCCTCCAACCAGACATGTTTTATCTACTCATTTGCTGGATGCAGAGATCAAGTGAAGGTCAAGCAAATCATAGAGAAAGCAGACTGTATTGCAATCATCTCTGGTGGTTGGTTGAATGTTTGTGAGCAAGGAATAATAAACTACATCATCTCCACCACTCAACCAGTATTCTACAAGAGCACAGACATAAGGGACACACCGGTCTCTACATTGCAGATGAGCTGAAGGCAATCAATGACCTTGGACCACAGAAGGTATTTGCACTGCTGACAGACAATTCTGCGAACATGAAGGCTGCTTGGTCTAAAGTAGGGGAGTCCTACCCTCACATCACACCCATTGGCTGTGCTGCTCATACATTGAATCTGCTCCTCAAGGACATCATGTCACTGAAAACAATGGATACACTCTACAAGAGAGCCACGGAAATGGTTAGGTATGTGAAGGGTCATCAAGTTATAGATGCAATCTACCTCACCAAGCAAAGTGAGAAGAATAAGAGCACCACATTGAAGCTGCCCAGCTGTCATCATGTTTGACAGTCTCTTGGAGGGGAAGGAGTCTCTCCAAGAAATGGCCATATCACAGTCTGCCGATATGGACAGCCCCATCAAGAGGATCCTCCTGGATGATGTATTGTGGGAGAGTGGTAAGCAGCCTGCAACTCCTGAAACCTATAGCAGTAGCCATTGCACAGATTGAGGGAGACAATGCCATCCTGTCTGATGTTCAGACTCTGCTTGCAGATGTAAGAGAAGAAATCCATACTGTCCTGCCCACTTCACTGTTGCTCCAAGCAGAGGAAACTGTAGTTCTGAAATACATCAAAAAGGGTGAAGACTTCTGCCTGAAGCCCATACACGCCGCAGCGTACATGTAGGACCCCAAGTATGCTGGAAAGAGCATCCGGTCTGGTGCAGAGATCAGCAAGACCTATGGTGTCATCACTACCGTGTCTCGCCAACTTGGCCTGGATGAAGGCAAGGTTCTTGGCAGTCTGGCGAAGTACACTTCCAAGCAAGAGCTTTGGGAAGGAGATGCAATATGGCAGTCGTGCCAACATATCTCATCATCCACCTGGTGGAAGGGACTTTGTGGATCTGAGGCTCTTTCCCCTGTTGCCGCATTCATCCTCCAAATCCCACCAACATCAGCCACCTCAGAGCGCAACTGGTCCTTGTTTGGGAACACACACACCAAAGCACGCAACAGGCTGACCAATACAAGGGTTGAAAAATTGGTGGCCATCCAGGCAAATTTGAGGCTTTTTGAGCCTGACAACGAGCCGACCTCAACAAGGTTGGAAAGTGACAGTGAAGATGAGGCCCCAGAGTCTGATGGACATTGAGGAGGTCCAGGGAGAAGACATGGAAGCCTGAGGAAGACAACCAAAGCTTTAGTTTGTAGACTATCATTTTACAGATAGATGTGTTGAAAACGTTTTTGGGAGATGTGATGGATCATTGGGGATCATTCAATATGCCCTTTCTTTTGTTGTTCAGTGAAATCATCCCATGTGAAGAGTCAACTCATTTAAAAGTTAAATTCGTAACTAAATTGTTTTTGTTTTTTATATCTATTGGAAGGATTTAATCATTTGCAATTATGTCTACTTATGATAAGGTAAAAGGTTTATGTTTCTGTCTCCATATGATATGGTAAATAAACTCAGCAAAAAAAAGAAACGGACCTTTTTCAGGACCATGTCTTTCAAGATAATTTGTAAAAATCCAAATAACTTCACAGATCTTCATTGTAAAGGGTTTAACCTCTTGACGCTAGGGGACAGCTGATTGTCCTCGCAGCGGCAGACCACGTGTAACAACACCTGCACAGGATTGGTACATCCGATCAACACACCTGGGGGACAGGTACAGGATGGCAACAACTGCCCGAGTTTCACCAGGAACGCACAATCCCTCCATCAGTGCTCAGACTGTCTGCAATAGGCTGAGAGGCTGGTCTGAGGGCTTGCAGACCTGTTGTAAGGCAGGTCCTCACCAGACATCACAGGCAACAACGTCGCCTATGGGCACAAACCCACTGTCGCTGGACCAGACAGGACTGTCAAAAAGTGCTCTTCACTGACGAGTTGTGATTTTGTCTCACCAGGGGTGATGGTCGGATTCACGTTTATCATCGAAGGAATGAGCGTTACACCGAGGCCTGTACTCTGGAGCGGGATCGATTTGGAAGTGGAGGGTCCGTCATGGTCTGCGGCGGTATGTCACAGCATCATGAGACTGCCTGCAATGGCAACAAGCTCAATATCAATGCTGTGCGTTACAGGGAAGACAACCTCCTCCCTCATGTGGTACCCTTCCTGCAGGCTCATCCTGACCCTCCAGCATGACAATGCCATTCCCCCCAGAAATGTCTGGAAACTTGCAGGTGCCTTGGTGGAAGAGTGGGGTAACATCTCACAGCAAGAACTGACAAATCTGGTGCAGTCCATGAGGAGATGCACTGCAGTACTTAATGCAGCTGGTGGCCACACCAGATACTGACTTACTTTGATTTTGACCCCCCTTTGTTCAGGGACACATTATTCAATTTCTGTTAGTCACGTCTGTGGAACTTGTTCAGTTTATGTCTCAGTTGTTGAATCTTGTTATGCTCATACAAATATTTACACGTTAAGTTCGCTGAAAAAAAACGCAGTTGACAGTGAGAGGACGTTTATTTTTTTGCTGAGTTTATATCCAATGCAAAAAACATCTACATTTAAATGGTATTAATATTCATTTGCATATATTTCCGTTACTTCCCACGGAAAGTTTCCACCTCTGAATATTCCCCAAAGTGTGCAACCTAATCACAGTCAATGGCAGCCACAGTATGCATTATGGGCTGAGGTATCAGCATAGGGGCCTGGGCGCAATAAGTCCCCTTTGGATCATTATAGAACTCCACACCCCCTCTCTCAACGTGAGGCTGGCTCTCACCATGGTACACATTCCTTTTACTGATGTTTGGCATATTTTACATCTCTCTCACATCTTCTCTTTCCTTCCTTCACCTCTATCCCCCTCCCTCTCTCGCTCTCCCGCTGTCTAATCCTGCTCGCAGACATGCTTCGCCTCCAGTAATAAGATTTGCCAATTCAGACTCCAGTCTCTAGAGGCGATCAAGTAATGAAACTCACATGTGCACGCTCTCATGCACACATGCCCATAAAAACAGGCCTTTTACTGGAATGCTGCCGGGCCAAGAGCAGTTTGCTGGGGGTTTTAAAAAGATAAATCAAATTACAATGTGGATAGGTTTGATTGTTGCCCTCAAATGAAGTTCTGTGCGTTTTGTGCTTTGGTGTTTGAATGTGATCAGCTCTAATTTGATGGCCTGATATGCACTTAGCATGTAGGGGGAAACCCCAGAGTGTAAAGTCTAGATGCAGAATAATCATATAAAACCCTATAGGTGTGACTTTCACATTCTTTTTCGACTGTAATACTTGTCATTATACTGACCTACTACATGAGTAGCATAAACCAACATAAAGGCTACATTTAGAATAAACAAAATACCACATCTTCAAAATAAAAACGGGGGAATCAAATGTGTAAAGTAGTCAACTACAGCACAGATGACCCAACACAGTGTGTGTGAAACAGTCACCATTCAGTTCCCTTTCACCGTGCATCCATTTGTCCTGCTGGCATTGTGCCCCAAGTTAATGCAATCAGCACTTAGTACAATTCTACTGATTCATCACAACGCCACAAATCAGTGCAGTCTGTGTGCCCCCCTCCACCAAAGGGGCGCCATTACCACCCCGACTATACCACAGCTGCCTTCAGCTCTATTGAGTTCCCACCACATTAGAGTAAACTATTCCAGCGGGCACATTGTAACTACTTGAATTGTGAGTTAGTTGGGTCTTTGACTTTAGAGGGGGTATGGCCATCTATCATAGGCTCCATATAATAAAGGCATATTTGAACATGGAGCAACCACCTGCCTACCACCCCAACCACTCCATGCCTGGTTTAAGGGAAAGTGTGCATTCTTTGTAGAACGAGGCAGCAATTCTCCTTCAGAAAAACAGCTCAATACAGCAATGCTCTTTGGCCGAGCACTAATTTGTCCACGACAATAAGATTTCTACATTATCTAAATCTCCAGCTATGCAGGCAGAGTGTACTTATTCACTCTCCTCATTCTCTCCCTCTTATTCCTGAGCTTCTCTTTGGTACAGCTACAAATGGGGCTAACTTTATTACTGTTTACTCTTAGCGGCTGGATACAAAACCCCCTTCCCTCTCCTACATGCTAACTATTCTCTCTACTTTAATACTGTACAGGCGTAGTTCTCAGAGTAAAGCGCCCTCTCCTCTCATTCTCTCGCGCTCTTCCTTTTTGTCTGCGTCACAAACGGTCACTTTAGCCTGCACTACTACGTTGCAAACTGTCTGTCCACATCGTGCACATTCACATGTATAAAAGCATGACCAACTACACAGTTCCAAAACAGCCACCACAGCATCCTAGCTAAGAAAAGGCATGAGTTTGCGCTTAGAAATAGGCTGATAAAATGCAGTCTTAGAGAAAAGATAAGGTGACTTACATCTGATAAGCATGCATGTCAAAAAAAGGTGTTTGGAAATAAATCCACGGTAACAGAGTGATTCTGAGACTCCGATTTGTCACTTGGAAATGTCAACAAAAAAACAATGATTGCAAAGTTAAATAAATCATACAACTCCATGCACAAGGACAACTTTTAACAATGTCTACTGAATATTTAGCAAAAACACATTTATTTGAACAGTGCAGATGCAAAGTTTGTTAAAAGAATGATGGCACAAACAGCACTGTTGCTAGTAATTACATTAAGAATTAAGTCACAATGGATTAGCTCGTTTCCATGAAACAGCTGCCTGTTAGCACTGTAAAAAAACACTACTGCCAACTTCTGGTTTGGAGTATTTTAACAAGGCTGAGTGCCTTCCCACTTCCAAGGTGTCTGCTGTGTGAACACAAAAGAGATTGACTGCCGACACTATCTATTCAGGGGTGCTAAGTACTTTGACAATCCTACCGGTGTCTGAGCATTTAGGTTACCACCATTCCCTTTAAGTTGAACGTGAGAGGGAAATTGTCTCCAAAGAATGACAAACTTGTAGGCCTACTTTGATAAGAATCCGGGACAATAACGGCATCAAATATTTCCTTGAGCAAGACGGAGCACGTAGCCTATGTGCCTATGTAGGGACTTGTTGGGGAACAATCAGTTTGGCAGAATTTACTTCAACCATTTCGAAGAACATTCTGAGAAACTGTTGAGACTGATAAAAGCCAGTGTGAATCATAAACATAGAACTTAACCCTAGAGCCAACCAATATCCAATTTTAGGATCCTATACCAATTTTTAAAGTGGAAATATTTGCAGAAAACCAATATATCTGCAAATATTTGTATTATTATAGCAACCAAAAAAAAATGCTTTCAATCAGAAAGCTGATTTCTTACATTTGAGGAAAGAACATTAACTTAAGCACCACATAACACTTTGAAGCACTAGAAAGGGACAATTCTTTAATAGAAGAAAACAGTTTAAGAATAAATTCTTATTTTACAACGATGGCCTACCCTGGCAAAACCCGGCCAATTGTGCGCCACAATATGTTACCCTAGCGAAAGGAGAATAAACTGCACTGATTCCAGCAAAAAATGTGCATAGGCACTGAAGCCTAAGCTCAACGACATGACACATTTTCAATGTATTGGTATTTAGTAGTGATGCAACGATATTACATTTTTGGCCGATACTGATATCTGATATTTTCCTTGCCAAAACAAACCCGATATCGATAGTGATAGCCAATATTTAAAAAATTTGCGACCTTAAGCATTCTAGTAGTTAAATAGTTAACACTCACACACACACACACGGACGCAGCTGTCTAAGGCACTGCATCTCTGTGCAAGAGGCGTCATTACAGTCCCTGGTTCAAATCCAGGCTGTATCACATCTGGGCGTGATTTGGAGTCCCATAGAGCGGCGCACAATTGTAAAATTCTATGAACTGCCCCCCCCCCCAAAGTGTTCTCTTCACATTTTTTCTATCAGTCCTTTCGGTGGATTAAATGTTGAGATACAAATACATCCGTAAAAGGATAATATCAGCTGATAATGTCGGTCAACCGATAAATCGGTTGGGCTCTACTTTACACTACACTAGTTTGACGACACACACCCCATGACACATATTTTTGCAGTGTAAAGAGGCGGATGTAGATTACAATCTCTTATTTCCGAACCACCGTAGGTAGTGTGGGACACATCTACACGACATACCCCCCTCTGAATGGTACAGGGTAAAGACAATGGCTCTCCAAAGCCACATGTCCCTGCAAGAATTAGGCCTTTGTTGTTGAAAATTAAAAAGGCATTTAAAATGTCCACACATTTGTGAATCGTTTCATTAAATCAAGTGTTCAGCATTACGTGCGATATGATTTACATGAGAAGCTCCTGTATAGTTTGAATAGTTATTCTTATTTTGTTTGTCTATATACACTATGGTATTTATGGTGTGCTAATAGCTGCATACACACGAAGCAGAAATGTGGCTTTGGCCACACCGTCTGCAATAAAGCACATAACAGATGTTTTTTTTTTTACCTATAGGCAAGCTATCAACCATCGCACATTATTCAAACGTTGTCAGTGGGAGGCAATTGGAATGTGAGAGATTTCACAATTGAATTGCGGTTAGAATATGCTATGTTATCAATGGGCTATCCAATTGAATGACGACAGTAGTCAGCACTATTGTCAGCTGGTCCCCACCACTAGGCTGGTGGTGACAAAGAAAACTCAGACACAAGTATGGCTGGTTATAAACCAGAGGGACATTCTAGTGCGCCGTTTTGTCACACAATAAACAACCTCAGCTGCATAAAATGGCCTCACAACACCAGGATCACATCAAACACTGTTTAAAATGTTCTACAAGGGAGGAGTTAGTAGGAAGATTTTCTGGTTCGAGCCAGCCAGACAAAATAAGTGAATGGAAGTTGTGAACTGAAAGTGACGCTTCCTTCTTCTCAGTGGTTTTCAGGCCCAGAGTGAAGGTTCTCTTTTCAAAGCTGGCTGGCTGGGTAAATGACTCAGTTGAGAGGCCTAGGAAAGGAGCAGCAGCATGCTGGTGTTTTAAAAAGACTGGGAGCTGGAATGAACCGGAATGCTTCTCCAAGCCCGGCCCAGCCCTCAATCGTTCTTTCCCTCTATCCACATCTGCTGCTCTGAAGTAAACCCCTGTGGCTCAGTGAGAGCAGAGGCCCCTTTCCAAGCCTACGCTCTCCTCCCTCCCACCCTCTCAGCAGGGACCGACTCAAAGAACATTATCAAAACATTTTTTTTAAAAAGAGGAGGGTGAGAGGAAAAAAGCTGAAGCACTGGAGGAAAGGAAGAAAGAGGGGATCTGCCAGATCCCTCAGTGGCAGGCAATAAATCACACTCTGAAGCAACAAGACTCGAACCAGCCCAGAGCCCTCCTCAGCCCCTTAGCCTCCCCAGGCCTTAGTTAGTCTCCACGCTTCCCAGCCCCTCTCCTTTCTCACCAGCCAGCCTGCAGCCCTGATCACTCAGCTCACCAATCCCGTTCCCCAGCCCCTTCCCTCCCACACTTCTCCCTCCCAGCCTCAAGCACTCTCTCCCCCTTCCCGTGACAGAGACTTTTCTTCTCCTGGTGCTACATTCACACTTGCTCTGGGCTCAGCGCTGCCACTCAACCACAGTCATGCCCATTCACCACATGTCCCCTTCACATATGGCTCCTCGCTCACCCTGCAAGCCCCAGCTAAAGAATTTCACAATCGCACCACAAAGGACAGGAAATGGAAACCAGGCCACCAGAGCCTGTTGTATAGGTGAGCTGACAGATCTACGCTAAGTCAGAGAGCCTGAATATACGCCACAGCATCTTTAAAGATGCATGTCTTTCTACTTACAAAGTCTTGTAGCCTCGAGTGACCATATAGAATTGTGTCGGTGTTGCCTGAAACAGCACGGGTTGTTTTGGTTTAATAATAGGTAAATAAATTTACATTTTTTTTTTTAAACATGACAAAAAAATGACATTTCAAAAGGTGTGATATGCAATCGCGTTGACTTGAGGCTTTTCCACAACACGAAGATGACTCTCGTCATCTTTTGTTAGCGGAATATCAACAAAAAAAACAGATTACAAAAGGTCAGAATGACAGATTTTCTTAGCCAGGCCAAAATAATCTCCCCAAAAATATACCCAATGCAAACAGACAGGCTTCCAGTTCAGATCTGGCCCATTTATTTAACGTGGATCAGTCAGTAGAAAATAGCATGACGGTAAAAAAATAATAATTGTGCCTACAGCAAAATTAAATATTTTCTCGATGCTGGCCAGGAGGAGTTTCAAAGAGGAGTTGTCCAGCAGTCCAACCACTGGGCTGGTACCAGGTGCTGCGCAGCACCACAATGCACTGGACCGGAGCCAAGCCCCATTGTCCTCCGGCCCTGGTTAGCATTCAGTGGGGCTATGTGAGCACTGCCACTTGTTATCAAAGATATCATTGTAGTCCCACCATGCGAGTCCCCTTTCTCAGCTAGTGTTTGACGCTGGGACCGAAACAAAAAGGAAAAAATGTCAACTGACTTGCTTGGGCTTAATGTAAAGAAATAAACTGTCAAGGAAATGGCTCCCTTGCAAACGTTGGCGCGTAGGCTACACCAATCTGACGTTTAGTAAACATTGTAGTAAACCGTTTAGCAATCATCACTTCCTAACAAATCATAATTGGAAACTTCACAGGATGCAATCGTTCCATTCAGCGTGACCAAAAAGCATACAGCCAGGTAGGCAACATAAAAAAAAAAAAAGCAAAATGTAATTTACCCATTCTCTATGATGAAAGAAGAGGGACAAAAAAAAAAACATGATTGTGACAATCGTGTGGACCCTTAATTTTGTAAATGTTAGGTTCTCTGCAATTACTGCGGCTTGAAAACACCTCTGCTTTTTTCCAACTCCAAGGCAACAGGTTTCCACAGGCCCTAATTGAAGGATGGATACGTAGAGATCTGTGACGCACATCTGCTAACCAAGTTAGCAATAAACTGGGCAGTAGTTCGAATGTCCAATCTTCTAAGAAGAGATAGGATAATACTAGACAAGAGATAGAATTGGCTAATACTTTGTAGATAGCCAAATGGATTGCCTCAGCAAATGCATCCAACACAACATAAAGTTAACATAAATCAGGCATTGTTTGCTTTGGTCTCTTACATAGATGTTTTTGGGGATCTATTTGACGTGGGGAGAGAACAAATCTAATAAAGGTTAGGCATTGGAATCCATAACTTTTTATCTTATATGATTTCAATATGAGGCGTCTACAATCTTATGTGTGTCCTAGCTACAACACAACCATGTGCAACACAATACTACCCTGGAGCAGAGAGTGTAAATGGAACCATGAAGTGAGCCCAATGGGTTGAATTACTACTGTGGTTTGACCAAATGGCTTCCACACACAGATTCTCAAATGGTGAAGGAACAAAGTCTGAAATGTCACAAATGCAGTAATGCACAAGGTCCATCCAACACAAATGTGAAGTTCTGTGAATAAAATGCAATGTTATAACATCAGGGTTGAGTCTTTCAAGTGCTTTCAAAAAAAAGCATACCACTGAGGGACGATTGAAATGTAAGGGGTAGGGTATTTGCAAAGCAGCCGACCATCTGGATTTGCTTTGTGGGTTTAAAAGTATTTTCGATTAAATCCAACAAAGGGGTTTGTAAGGGCTATCTAAAACTCAGTGGTAATGTTAACAAGAGTTTAGTCTATGTGAAGGATGAACCAATCCACCACCTCTACAGCAAGATTACATGTCAGTTTGGCTGCCTGCAAACCTATCGTGGATTAGCCTTTGGTTTGGCATTTTGTTTCAGCAACTGATTGTTAACGCAGGAGAAAAGAGGGCCTATTCAAACAAAACCTGCAATGGGGTTTGTAGGGCATGTAAAAAAAAATTATAAAGAGCTGGGATGATAACCGAAAATGATCGACAGACCAAATAAATACGTTTTCTAATATGTTTTTTGTTAATTGGACAATTGATAGATAAAATATTCAAAGCAGTAGTAGTAGTTTTAAGGTAAAACATAAATTACTATGGTGGACATTAATGTACCAACTTATCATTCAATTTATCGTTAGTGATAATTCAGTAAATGTATCATGATATGGATTTGTGTCTATATCACCCAGCTCAACATTTTACCCATGCAGTGTGAAATGTTTGAATTGTTTCTGTTTAGTTTTTTTGTTTACAATGTGAACATTGTTTTGTACTGTACAAATTACAACTGCATCCCAATACCAGGTCCCAGAAACCTTGTATTGGGGTTCGGTTGAAGAAGGCTCAGACTGTTTATCACTCACCTAGTTCATCACCAGAGTCAGCCATGGAGGAGCCCGGGGCCACGGGTAAGGGTCTGGGGGGTCTCGGCTTGGGAGTAGGAGGAGAGATCCTCTTCTTCCCAATGAACTCCACATATGTCCCTGGAAAGTCTCCCTTTTCCTGAGTGGTCTCATTAAAGCCAGGCAGCCAGCCAATGTCCTCTGGCCTTTCCTCCAGGCCGTCGCTGTACCCTAGGGCCACCAGGGTCCCTTTGGTCACTGTTAAGATGTCCCCCACATGGAGGTCAATGTCCTCCTCTCGCTCCTTCTTGTAATCATAAAGTGCCCTGTACTGATATCCTTCTGCGGCCATCGTAGAGACTTTTCACGGGTGTTTCTTGTTGTTGTTGGTGGTATATATATTATTTTAAATCAACACGGCTGTGAATAACTTGTTCGGGCAGGTTAGAGTTCCACCAATTAGTTACTCCTCAGGTTTTCCGAGAATATATTAACGGAGCAAACAAAAAAAGCCAAAAAAGCTAAACACAACAATTAATGAACATTCTAGCCCTCAATAGTTCTTTGGGTGATTATTGTGTTTTAACTTGTCTTCAGGTCATTCTCAAAGCTTGGTTATCCACTGCACCCCTATGGTGCCTCCGGCAGTGTTTCCATGAGTATATATGGCCCTTGCAGCAGTGGCCTTGAGAAGGTACACCTGACCTGCAATACAGAACAGAAGAAGCCATTTGCAACACATTGCGTAAGACTTATGATCACATACATTTAACAAATCTGTGGTGGCTACATGTACAAGAAAGGTACCAGCGAAATAGGGACAGTTCTAAATTGGTGGTGGGGGGGGTCCAATTTTTTTTTGGTGCTCTTGGGATGAGTTGTGTGTATATGTATATATATATATTTGTGGCCTGCTGGAGGTCATTTTGCAGGGCTCTGGCAGTGCTCCTCCATGCACAAAGGCGGAGGTAGCGGTCCTGCTGCTGGGTTGTTGCCCTCCTACGGCCTCCTCCACGTCTCCTGATGTACTGGCCTGTCTCCTGGTAGCGCCTCCATGCTCTGGACACTACGCTGACAGACACAGCAAACCTTCTTGCCACAGCTCGCATTGATGTGCCATCCTGGATGAGCTGCACTACCTGAGCCACTTGTGTGGGTTGTAGACTCCGTCTCATGCAAGCACCGCCAGCATTCAAAAGTGACCAAAACATCAGCCAGGAAGCATAGGAACTGAGAAGTGGTCTGTGGTCACCACCTGCAGAACCACTCCTTTATTGGGGGTGTCTTGCTAATTGCCTATAATTTCCACCTTTTGTCTATTCCATTTGCACAACAGCATGTGAAATTTATTATCAATCAGTGTTGCTTCCTAAGTGGACAGTTTGATTTCACAGAAGTGTGATTGACTTGGAGTTACATTGTGTTGTATAAGTGTTCCCTTTATTTTTTTGAGCAGTGTATATATATATATTTTGATCACAGGGGAGAGTAGTGCATTCTTTTCACTGGTTTATATTCACCATTTTGTAGGTTTTACGATACATTTTCTTCCATCCTAGCCCAACTTCCTTATCTCCTTGCTTGCACCTCCCCTATCAAGGTACTTTCCTTAGGCACTACGCTTTTCCGTGCGCTTACTATACCACAGGTCAATATAGTCCAATCCAACTGTCTATCCTGCCCTCTATTGACCATTCATAGTGACAATAGCGGTAGGTGGATTGTTTGTCCAGATCTGTAATAGGCTAACTTGCAATCATACCACATAAAATTAAAACGTGGCCTGTGGTTGTGAGGCCGGTTGGACGAACTACCAAATTCTCTAAAATTAAGTTGTAGGCAGCTTATGGTAGAGAAAGGAACATAAAAATGATCTGCCAACAGATCTGGTGGAGATTCCTGCAGTCAGCATGCCAATTGCACACTCCCACAAAACTTAAGACATCTGTGGAATTGTGTTGTGTGACAAAACTGCACATTTTAGTGGCCTTTTATTGTCCCCAGTACAAAGTGCACCTGTGTAATGATCATGCAGTTTAATCAGCTTCTTGATATCCTACACCTGTCAGGTGGATGGATTGTCTTGACAAAAGGCAAAAATGCTCACTAACACAGATGTAAACATTTGAGAAATTAGCTGTTTGCGCATATGGAACATTTCTGAGATGTTTTATTTCAGCTCATGAAACATGGGACCAACATTTTGCGTTTATATATATTTTTCCCCCAGCACAATTCCAGCATTTGAGGAATGTAAAGAGACTGTTACGAATCACCTAAAAGTTATGACATTCAGAGAATGCCTTCTAATACTGGGTACAAGGTAGGGAGGGATGTATTTTCTGTTTGTTACAATCGACAGCCTATTTGACTGGTGTTGAAAATGCAAACCATGATATTGAAACCTGTTGGTGGAAAATTTGTTGCATATACTTGATATAATTATAAATATAGCATCAAAATGTTAAATCTGATAGCCCCCTAGCTGATCATCGTTTGCAGCCAGCTCTGACCGTAGTGCAAAGAGACAGGCAGTGAGAGTGTCATCCGTGGCCCTACGCCCATAGCCATGCGTGACAGACTATGCCACAAAAGTATGCCAAAGTGGTCAAGTCAATATCCATGATTATCAACACAGGGTCATTAGTTATTGTTATTTCTGCACTGCTAGAGCTTCCCCGGTCAACTGTAAGTGCTGTTATTTTGAAGTGGAAATGTCTAAACGCAACAGCTTAGCCGCAAAATGGTAGGACACACAAGCTCACAGACCAGGACCACCAAGTGCTGAAGTGCATAAAAATCATCTGTCCACGGTTGCAATAATCACTACCGAGTTCCAAAATGCCAGCACAAGAACTGTTCGTTGGGAGCTTCATGAAATGAGTTTCCATGGCTGAGCAGCCGCACACAAGCCTAAGATCACCATCCACAATGACAAATGTCGGCTGGAGTGGTGTAAAGCTTGCCGCCAGTGGACTCTGAATCAGTGGAAACACGTTCTCTGGAGTGATGAATCACGCTTCACAATCTAGCAGTCCGACGGACAAATCTGGGTTTGGCGGATGACATCTAGTGGAAAGCATTCCCAGAAGAGTAGAGGCTGTTATAGCAGCAAAGGGGGGACCAACTCCATATTCATGCCAATGATTTTGGAATGAAATGTTCGACGAGCAGGTGTCCACATACTTTTGGTCATGTAGGGCACAAGGGGAGGGTCATGTGAAAATATTTGACGTTGAGGGATTATTTTATATTTTTTTAGGACACCCCCACCCTGAGTAAAAACACATTTGGTGATGACATTTCACTTATGTTATAAAATACATTTTACCAAGACAAAATATGATTCTTCATATTCGGAATCGCTCAGTTGGGACTTATTAACATATTAACATTATATCCCAAAAGTTGCATTTCGTAACCTAATACATCTGATAATAAGCACAGAGCTCTGTTGACAGAGCGGTGCCATTTGTCGCAGCGACTTGAGGATTTTACAGGTTGTGGTGGTCGTCTGCAAAGTTGTCGCAAAAAGAGAAATTAACATGACACAAGTTTAATTAAATGTAAAAGCTTGCAGTACACTCAGTGCTCCTTTGACATTTCACAGAGATATGCTTGTTAATCACAATTTAAAAAAAGCATATACTAAAATCAACATCCGTCTTACCTTTATATTTTTTATGTCCTCCAGATTTGAGAAGAAAGATAACTAGCTCAACGGTGAGACAAGCTGACAAAAATATATATTTTCCAGATTTTTAACCCCTCTTCTTACGGCCTCCAATGATTTAGTCGCCCTAATCTTGGCAATCATACAAGGGTAAAAACTCCAATAACTTTTGGACAGATGATAGAGACATGAGGTTTGGACCATTGCTTTTCTTAGAAAAGTATCTACACAAGTAACATATTTTACTATTAGTCAAAAGATGCAGTTTTGATTGGACACCCTACATAGTGGCTTGTTCCACTAGTGCCAATGAGTAGTTCTGCTGAATAAACCCAAAACTCAAACAAGCAGTTGTTGAATAAGCACTAATTAAAACCTTTTTAGGTTAACATAATTTATGAGATGGAATGCTAACATACAGTGGGGAGAACAAGTATTTGATACACTGCCGATTTTGCAGGTTTTCCTACTTACAAAGCATGTAGAGGTCTGTAATTTTTATCACAGGTACACTTCAACTGTGAGAGACGGAATCTAAAACAAAAATCCAGAAAATCACATTGTATGATTTTTAAGTAATTAATTTGCATTTTATTGCATGACATAAGTATTTGATACATCAGAAAAGCAGAACTTAATATTTGGTACAGAAACCTTTGTTTGCAATTACAGAGATCATACGTTTCCTGTAGTTCTTGACCAGGTTTGCACACACTGCAGCAGGGATTTTGGCCCACTCCTCCATACAGACCTTCTCCAGATCCTTCAGGTTTCGGGGCTGTCACTGGGCAATACGGACTTTCAGCTCCCTCCAAAGATTTTCTATTGGGTTCAGGTCTGGAGACTGGCTAGGCCACTCCAGGACCTTGAGATGCTTCTTACGGAGCCACTCCTTAGTTGCCCTGGCTGTGTGTTTCGGGTCGTTGTCATGCTGGAAGACCCAGCCACGACCTATCTTCAATGCTCTTACTGAGGGAAGGAGGTTGTTGGCCAAGATCTCGCGATGCATGGCCCCATCCATCCTCCCCTCAATACGGTGCAGTCGTCCTGTCCCCTTTGCAGAAAAACATCCCCAAAGAATGATGTTTCCACCTCCAAGCTTCACGGTTAGGATGGTGTTCTTGGGGTTGTACTAATCCTTCTTCTTCCTCCAAACACGGCGAGTGGAGTTTAGACCAAAAAGCTCTATTTTTGTCTCATCAGACCACATGACCTTCTCCAATTCCTCCTCTGGATCATCCAGATGGTCATTGGCAAACTTCAGACGGGCCTGGACATGCGCTGGCTTGAGCAGGGGGACCTTGCGTGCGCTGCAGGATTTTAATCCATGACGGCGTAGTGTGTTACTAATGGTTTTCTTTGAGACTGTGGTCCCAGCTCTCTTCAGGTCATTGGCCAGGTCCTGCTGTGTAGTTCTGGGCTGATCCCTCACCTTCCTCATGATCATTGATGCCCCACGAGGTGAGATCTTGCATGGAGCCCCAGACCGAGGGTGATTGACCGTCATCTTGAACTTCTTCCATTTTCTAATAATTGCGCCAACAGTTGTTGCCTTCTCACCAAGCTGCTTACCTATTGTCCTGTAGCCCATCCCAGCCTTGTGCAGGTCTACAATTTTATCCCTGATGTCCTTACACAGCTCTCTGGTCTTGGCCATTGTGGAGAGGTTGGAGTCTGTTTGATTGAGTGTGTGGACAGGTGTCTTTTATACAGGTAACGAGTTCAAACAGGTGCAGTTAATACAGGTAATGAGTGGAGAACAGGAGGGCTTCTTAAAGAAAAACTAACAGGTCTGTGAGAGCCGGAATTCTTACTGGTTGGTAGGTGATCAAATACTTATGTCATGCAATAAAATGCGAATTAATTACTTAAAAATTATACAATGTGATTTTCTGGATTTTTGTTTTAGATTCCGTCTCTCACAGTTGAAGTGTACCTATGATAAAAATTACAGACCTCTACATGCTTTGTAAGTAGGAAAACCTGCAAAATCGGCAGTGTATCAAATACTTGTTCTCCCCACTGTATATAAATAAAAAAGTGCATTGATATACATTTGTTTATGCTGTTCATCCATGTTGAATGCCAATGAAATACTGTAGTGTTTAATGCAGTGGTTCCCAAACTGTTGTAATAGTAGAATGCACAAGGTGCAATTTCGAAATTGGGTAATGCATCAGCAGTTTTGCTTGTCATGTAAGTCATTGCAGAACTTAGAGAGCTAATTTACTAATGTTACAGTCCCCACTACAACACCAAAATACATAAACACGTAATATTGTCCTTGAAACATTTAAAATTGAAATACTCTACAATTCCATTCATTCCTATGGAGGACTGGTTTGTGCAACATTTGCCTATTATTCATTTCCAAATTCTTCAAGCTCTGTCAAATTGGTTGTTGATCATTTTTCAGGTCTTGTCATAGATTGTCAAGTAAATTCAAGTCAAAACTGTAACGCGACCACTCAGGCACATTCACGGTCTTCTTAGTTAGCAACTCCAGTGTAGATTTGGCCTTCTTTTAGGTTACTGTTCCGCTGAAAGGTGAATTCATCTCCCAGTGCCTGATGGACAGCAGACAACCAGGTTTAACTCTTTTTATTTATTTATTTAACTAGGCAAGTCAGTTAAGAACAAATTCTTATTTACAATAACGGCCTACCCCGGCGCCCTATGGGACTCCCAATCTCGGCGGATGTGATACAGCCTGGATTCGAACCAGGGACTGTAGTGACGCCTCTTGCACTGAGATGCAGTGCCTTAGACCGCTGCGCCACTAAAACAAAATAAAAAATGTAAATATTTGTCACATGCGCCAAATACAACTGGTGTAGACTTTACCGTAACACGCACAAGAATGGAGCTATATACAGGGAGTACCTGTACCAGATCAAGGTAGGACGTATTGAGGTAGATATGTACATGAAGGCAGGGTAAAGTGACTACGCATCAGGATAGATAAGAGTAAAATAAAGAATAGAGTAGCAGCAACAAAAGTGTATGTGTGTGTGTGCGCGCGCGCTTTGGGATAGTATTCAGACCCCTTGACTTTTTCCTCATTGTTACATTACAGCCTTATTCTAAAACGGATTAAATCGCCCCCCTCCCCCCCCTCAAAATATTCAAAATAAAACTGAAATATCACATTTACATAAGTATTCAGACCTTTTACTCGGTACTTTGTTGAAGCACTTTTCGCAGAGATTACAGCCTCGAGTCTTCTTGGGTATGACGCTACAAGCTTGGCACACCTGTATTTAGGGAGTTTCTCCCATTCTTCTCTGCAGATCCTCTCAAGCTCTGTCAGGTTGGATGGGGAGCGTCGCTGCACAGCTATTTTCAGGTCTCTCCAGAAATGTTCGACCGGGTTCAAGTCCGGGCTCTGGCTGGGCCACTCGAAGAACATTGAGACTTGTCCCGAAGCCACTCCTGCGTTGTCTTGGCTGTGGGCTTGGGGTTGTTGTCCTGTTGGAAGGTGAACCGCCGCCCCAGTCTGAGGTGCTGAGCGTTCTGGAGCAGGATTTCATCAAGGATCTCTCTGTACTTTGCTCCGTCTCCCAGTCCCTGCCGCTGAAAAACATCCCGACAGCATGATGCTGCCACCACCATGCTTCACCGTAGAGATAGTGCCAGGTTTCCTTCAGATGTGACGCTTGGCATTCAGGCCAAGGAGTTCAATCTTGGTCTCATCAGACCAGAGAATCTTGTTTCTCATGGTCTTGAGAGTCCTTTAGGTCACTTTTGGCAAACTCCAAGCGGACTGTCGTGCCTTTTACTGAGGAGTGGCCTCCGTCTGACCACTCTACCATAAAGGCCTGATTAGTGGAGTGCTGCAGAGATGGTTGTCCTTCTGGAAGGTACTTCCACCCCCACAGAGGAACTCTGGAGCTCTGTCAGAGTGACCATTGGGTTCTTGGTCACCTCCCTGACTAAGGCCCTTCTCCCCCGATTGCTCAGTTTGGTGTCACAGCCAGCTCTAGGAAGAGTCTTGGCGGTTCCAAACTTCTTCCATTTAAGAATGATGGAGGCCACTGTGTTCTTGTGGACCTTCAATGCTGCAGACATTTTTTGGTACCCTTCCCCAGATCTGTGCCTCAACACAATCCTGTCTCAGAGCTGTACGGACAATTCCTTCGACCTCATGGCTTGGTTTTTGCTCCGTAATGCAGTGTCAACTGTTGGACCTTAAATGGAAAGGCACACACCTGTCTAAATTAGGGCCGATTTCAAGTTTTCATAACAATCGGAAATCGGTATTTTTGGGCGCCTATTTTCTTTTTTTTCTTTCTTTTTTTACACCTTTATTTAATCATTATTTAACTAGGCAAGTCAGTTAAAAACACAGTCTTATTTTCAATGACGGCCTAGGAACGTTCTGCCTCGTTCAGGGGCAGAACGACAGATTTTTAACCTTGACAGCTCGGGGGATCCAATCTTGCAACCTTACAGTTAACTAGTCCAATGCTCTAACACTGATTACATTGCACTCCACGAGGAGCCTGCCTGTGCCGCGAATGCAGTAAGCTAAGGTAAATTGCTAGCTAGCATTAAACTTATCTTATAAAAACAATCAATCAATGACTGTCATTGCTCCAATGTGTACTTAACCATAAACATCAATGCCTTTCTTAAAATCAATACACAAGTATATATTTTTAAACCTGCGTATTTAGGTAAAAGAAATCCAGGTTAGCAGGCAATATTAACCAGGTGAAATTGTGTCATTTCTCTTGCGTTCATTGCACGCAGAGTCAGGGTATATGCAACAGTTTGGGCCGCCTGGCTCTTTGCGAACTAATTTGCCAGAATTTTACGTAATTATACATAACATTGAAGGTTGTGCAATGTAACAGGAAATTTAGACTCATGGATGCCACCCGTTAAATACGGAACGGAATAAACGTTTTGTTTTCGAGTTGATAGTTTCCGGATTAGTCAAAGGTATATGGTTTAGAGAGAAATAGTCAACGCGTTATAATTCCTGTAATAACTTGTGGCTGAACTTGAAAGGGGTTTCTTTGTTATTTTACCGTTCATGTCTTCCATAGAGAATGTCTTGATCTACTTCAAATAAGGTCTGTGTTTCGTGCAGGCTTAAACCGCCTCGACGTTTTGATACCTGTGTAAATCTCACTAGGATAAGGTAACGTTTGTCAACATATTTTCATAAATACACTCTACAAAAAAATGTATCTTCGCTTATATTTAGCCAATATTGATCAGAGTTACCTTGTCCTATGGATATCTACACAGTTATAGAATTGGCATGGTGGTGTAAGCCTACACAAAACACAGACCTTATTTTAAGTGAATCTAAAAATATCCTATGGAATAAATGAAGGAACCCGCTTTTCAGATTTTGCTAGGTGTCATGGCAATTATGACTCGCACTTTGGTCGTCAATTCTTACCATGCCCATTATTAAAATAGGATTTCCTGCATATAGAAATTACAGTTTTTGTTTTCAACATTCATCACAGGTAACTTACTCTATTTTTATTCAAACAGTTGAGAGTATTTGTCTCCTAAGCAGACTCTTCAGTATCATTGTCACTTCAGAGCTGTGTGTGTGTGTGTGTATTTATGTATTATATTAAGTTAAAATAAAAGTGTTCATTGTTCATTCAGTATTGTTGCAATTGTCATTATTACAAAAATGTGTGTGTGTGTGTAGGATATATATATATATATATATATATTTTTTTTTTAAATATTTTTTTTATAAAATCGTCATCGGCTTTTTTTGTCCTCCAATAATCGATATCGGTATCGGCGTTGAAAAATCATAATCGGTCGACCTCTAGTCTAAATCATGTCCAATCAATTGAATTTACCACAGGTGGACTCCAATAAAGTTGTAGAGGATGATCAATGGAAACAGGATGCACCTGAGCTCAATTTCAAGTCTCATAGCAAAAGGGTCTGAATATTTATGTAAATAAGGTATCTGTTAATTGATATACATTTGCAAAAATGTCAAAACTTTTTGGGGTTTGTAATTATGGGGTATTGTGTGTAGATTGATGAGGAAAATGTATTATTGAAATACATTTTAGAATAAGGCTGTAACGTAATGTGGAAAAAGGGAAGTGGTCTGAATGCTTTCCAAATGCACTGTATGTGTGTTTGTGTTGTGTCGTTATTCGTGTGTGTGTGTATGCAGGTTATATGAATGTGTGTGGGTTGCCTGTGCATAGCTCGATACCGTTTATTTTTTTATACTGAAAAACCCCAGTCCTTAACGACAACAAGCATACCCATAACATGATGCAGCCAGCACTATGCTTGAAAATATAGAGAGTGGTACTCAGTAATGTGTTGTATTTGCCCAAAACATAACACTTTGTATTCAGGACAAAAAGCCACATTTTTTGCAGTATTACTTTTGTAATTTATTGCAAACAGGATGCATGATTTGGAATATTTTATTCTGGACAAGCTTCCTTCTTTTCACTGTCAATTAGGTTAGTATTGTGGAGTAACTACAGTTGTTGATCCATCCTCAGTTCTCCCATCACAGTCTTTCAACTCTAACCGTTTCAAAGCCACCATTGGCCTCATGTGGTTTCCTTCCTCTCCGGCAACTGAGTTAGGAATGACGCCTGTATCTTAGTTGTGACTGGGTGTATCGATACACCATCCAAAGTGTAATTAATAACTTCACCATGTTCAAAGGGATATACAACATCTGCTTCTTTTATTTTTACCCATCTACCAATAGGTGCCCTTTGTGAGGCATTGGAAAACCTCCCTGGTCTTTGTGGTTGAATCTGTGTTCACTGCCTGACCGAGGGACCTTACAGATAATTGTATGTTGGGGTACAGAGATGAGGTTGTCATTCAAAAATCATGTTGAACACTTGCACACTGAGTGAGTCCATGCAACTTAATAAGACATGTTTTACTCCTGAACTTATTTAGGCTTTCCATAACAAAGGGGTTGAATACTTATTGACTCAATACATTAAACATTTTTATTTTTTATTCATTTGTAAAAAATAAAATAATCAAAGAACATAATTCCACTTTGACATTAAAGGATATTGTGTGTCTAGGCTAGTGACACAAATCTCAATTTAATCCATTTGAAATTCAGGCTGTAACACTACAACATTTGGAAATAGTCAAGGGGTGTGAATACTTTCTGAAGGCACTGTATATCAGTGCTTCCAACTTGTTTGGCTGATCCCTCCTTGTGACCCTGTTGGATTCATGTCCAACCGTGTCACAGGTGTGATCAGCAAATAGTGAAAAATGTACTACTTCAATTTGCCCATGCTGTCAGACGCTATAATGGCACAGCTACAAAGATGAGTCCTCTAGCTATCTCTATAGTATACAGTAACCTCTCCCATCTTCTAGAATGAGAATGTTTTTGTTGATGTTTAGTGTCTTCTCACTTTTGTTTATTTCCCTTGCTTTGCTCATGTAAACATAAAGTCCCTCTGAATTGAATAGCTACAGTGGGTAACTAACGTCAACTAGTGGCTTGGTAGTTTACCAGAGACAATTGGCTTTAGGTTTAACTCAAATTACGCCTGAAATGTTGACAGCTAGTTAATTGGTAGCTAAATTAACATTTACTAGGCTGAAAAGCTTTCACCCAAGTCTAACTTTGTCATGCTTGATAATGACTTTAACGTTTGGCATGAATAACAACTTTTCATTGAATTATCAATATACTGAGGACGATCAATCGAAGTCCAGCAGTGCAGTGGTCGGCTTGTCCCTGTCGTCGCGAGCAAGTACAATTGGGTAACAAATTCCGTTGTAATCAAACGTGTACTACTTTATTTAATAAGTAATATGACGTTATATGGCATGACAATAAATTCACAGACGTCTTTAACTACAAGTAAAACTATGAGATATCCAGTATGCTAACGTGGCATTTAATGCTAACTAGCTACTGTGCTAACGTGTTAGCCTAGCTAACGAGCTACTGTACATACATAATAAAAGCGCACAACTCACTTGCATGAAGGGGGCCCAGGTTGAATAGAATGAATCCTCCTCTCTTTCCGTGTGGACACACTACTCCACTCTGATACCAAACATAGAACGTTAGCCACACAAAGACAACGCCAAAAGCCTCTGAGAGTAGCTATAACGTTTTCGAACAAATTAGTCCAGGACTTAAAAAGTGGGTTTTAATCTTATTTGCTACGCTCGTACTCTGTCAACAGACAGGACGACTCCGCTCGAGCGAATGCATTGGTTTAAGTTTCAACTAGGGGCATGGCAGTGGACTGGCGGGGTCACTCGTTCACTGGCACGTCAATCCAAATACGTCATCATAAGAGTAGCTATACCCTGCCCTCTCTGGGTAGCATGTCAAGAGCTTGGAGTGTGATTGGTTATTGAGACTACACGCGAGCAGCACACACATGAAACACCCATAAGATAATTAAGTAACTTCCACATGCGAACAGGTTAACATTTCTACTATCGTGTAGCCTATAGGCCCATGACACTATAGAAACAAATGAATAAAAATAGCTGGTAATGTTTATTTTCAGGTTATTTGGCTTTATGGGTTTTAAAAGCTTACAAAGCGATGATTAGTTTTCACATAGGCTGTTTTTACACATGCAACCCAATTCTGACCTATTATCCACTAATTGGTATTTTGACCAATCATACCAGATCTTTTCACATCAGATCTTTTCAGAGATGATCTGATTGATCAAATTAGTGGGGAAAAAAAGATCAGAATTGCGCTGCCTGTGTTTAGAGGCTATTTAATTGATTCCAGACACAGAAGAGGACAAGCTACATTATGGTAGGAAAACCACTCCCATTGTAGCCGAAGCATAGGAGTGCCAAAGAGGTCTATGGAAACTAAGTTTCAGAACTCTGTGCAGTGCTGTGAAGCACATGTTAGGACTTTACAATTTGCATATTTACCACATATATATATTTGTTTATTAATTAATTTATCTAAATCCTATTGAGATCAAATATATTTTACTTCGGAGACCTGTCCCAAGAAGAACTATCTACATGCAAACTACCACAACCGGCTGTGATTGGGAGTCCCATAGGGCGGCACACAATTGGCCCAGCGTCGTCTGGGTTTGGCCGGTATAGGCCGTCTTTGTAAATAAGTATTTGTTCTTAACTGACTTGCCTAGCTAAATAAAGGTTAAATATTTTTTTGTATATATTTTTAAAAACAAAGGGAAACCCAGCCGCGAGTTGCCCAATGATGTGAACCTACCAGAGGAGCTAAATACCTTCTATGGTCTGAGCTAAATGCATTCCATGCTCGCTTCGAGGCAAGCAACACTGAACCATGCATATGAGAAAACCAGTTGTTCCGGACGACTGTGTGAAACCACAGCCGATGTGAGTAAGACCTTTAAACAGGTTAACATTCACACACAGATTACCAAGAAGCAAACTCAAAGCATGCACTGACAGCGGGCAAGTATCTTCACTGACACTTTCAACTATTCCCGTACCCAGTCTGTAATACCTACATGCTTAAAGCAGACCACCATAGTCGCTGTGCCCAAGAACACCAAGGTAACCTGTCTAAATGACTATCGCTCCGTAGCACTCACATCTGTAGCCATGAAATGCTTTGAAAGGCTGGTCAGAGCTTACATCAACACCATCATCCCAGACACCTTGCGCCCAGTCCAATTCGCATACTGCCCCAACAAACTCTATTGCACTCTACACTGCTCTCTCCCATCTGGACAAGAGGAGCACCTATGTGAGAATGCTGTTCATCGACTACAGCTCATTGTTCAACACCATAGTGCCCTCCAAGCTCATCACTAAGCTCAGGACCCTGGGACAGAACACCTCCCTCTGCAACTGGATCCTAGACTTCCTGACGGGCCGCCCCAGGTGGTGAAGGTAGGCAACAACACATCCGCCACGCTGACCCTCAACACGGGTGCCCCTCAGGGGTGCGTGCTTAGTCCCCTCCTGTACTCCCTGTTTACCCATGACTGAGTGGCCATGCACGACTCCAACACCATCATTAAGTTTGTTGATTAAACAACGGTGGTAGGCCTGATCACAGACAACGATGAGACAGCCTATAGGGAGGAGGTGCTAGGACAACAACCACTCCTTCAAAGTCAGCAAGACGAGGGACTACAGGAAACGGAGGGCCGAGCACGCTGCCATCAACATCGATGGCGCTGTAGTGGAGCGAGTCGAGAGCTTCAAGTTCCTCGGTGTCCACATCACTCAGGAATTAACATGGTCAGCACACACCAACTGTCACGCCCTGATCTGTTTCACCTGTCCTTGTGATTGTCTCCACCCCCTCCAGGTGTCGCTTATTTTCCCCAATGTATTTATCCCTGTGTTTTCTATCTCTCTGTGCCAGTTCATCTTATAGGTTTCCAAGTCAACCAGCGTTTTCCCCGTTCTGCTTCTTTTTGCATTCTCCTTTTTCTAGTCCTCCCGGTTTTGACCGTTGCCTGTTTCTGGACTTTGTACGCGCCTGCCTGACCATTCTGCCTGCCTTGACCACGAGCCTGTCTGCCACTTTGTACCTCCTGGACTCTGATCTGGTTTTGACCTTTTTGCCTGTCTACGACCATTCTCTTGCCTACCCGTTTGGATTAATAAACATTGTAAGACTCCAACCATCTGCCTCCTGTGTCTGCATTTGGGTCTCGCCTTGTGCCTTGATACCAACACAGTCGTGAAGAAGGCACGACAGCGCATCTTCCCTCTCAGGAGACTGAAAAGATTTAGCATGGGCCCTCAGATCCTTTAAAAGTTCAACAGCTTCACCATTGAGAGCATCTTGACTGGCTGCATCACTGCTTGGTATGGCAACTGTTTGGCATCCAACCGCAAGACGCTACAGAGGGTAGTGCATAAGGCTCAGTACATTACTGGGGCCAGGCTCCCTGCCATACAGGACCTCTATACCAGGCGGTGTCAAAGGAAGGCCGTAAAAATTGTCAAAGACTCTAGCCACCCAAGTCATAGACTGCCCTCTCTGCTACCGCACTGCAAGCAGTGCCGATGCACCAAGTCTGGAACCAATAAGACCCTGAACAGCTTCTACCCTAAAGCCATAAGACTGCTAAATAGTTAACCAACAGCTACCCAAACTTTCTGCAATCTATCCTTTTGTCTAGTCATTTTACCTCTACTTATATTTCCATATCTACCTCAATTACCTTGTACCCATGCACATAGACTCAGTACTGGTCCCCCGTGTATATATAGCCAAATGATCGTTACTCATTGTGTACTTATTCCTCATGTTATTATTTTTAAATTTTTCTCCCTGCATTGTTGGGAAGGGTCCGTAAGAATTTCACTGTTGTTTATGATGTATGTGACAAATAAATGTTGATTTTGATTGATTTGATACAATTTTATTCGATTTTGATTTGAAGGAGGCAGCAACTTTTGGGAAATGAAGTGACATCTAGATATCAAGATCACTGAGGGAATGTCCTATACCTTTACATTGAAGCATGTGAAATTCATACGCTGAGTTCAATTCAAAAGTCCACCCTCTACTGCTCATACACATTTAAATGGTCAGAATTTCATTAAGCCCAAGTGGTCTAATCAGAAATGATGAGCATGCATTCATGTTTTATTTTTCCAAGAACTGGGAGACAGGCTTCTGGAGAACGAGAAATAAATGATTCATTTATTGTAATTTTTTGTAATACAACCATTTAGGCCTACTACATATCTACAGAGGGGACTTTCCAGAGCATTTTTCTTGCTGCATTCTCCAAAGGATAAAAAGATTTTGAGGAAATGTTCTTGAAAATGTAGGTTAAATTCACTTTAAATGTGTCACACTCTATTCATCAGAATGATTAGACTTCGTTGATATCTAAGGGACCACAAATTAAATCAAAAGAGCTGGGCTGCTGCCTGTATGATTCATAACTGAGCCTTTCATAAACAGTGAGGTCACTATAGTCATCCACATCCGTAGCATTTGAATAGGCTATATTGTGAATGTATAGTGTCTCTATTAATTGATACGCTTCAGAACATTAATATAGCAGCCTAACAACTGTTAATCACAGACTGTGTATCATAAATAGTGAATTCCTGTGTCATAGCCTAAAACAACTTGCTAATGAAAAAGTGAATCTCTCCTTCAGATACAGTGCTCATCAATTCAACAAACAAGGAAAACTGCAAGGTGCTAGCTAGCTCAATGTATTCAGTGGTATATTAATTGAAAAGCAGCCATTTCCAATATGGAGTTCACAGATATCCTTTAGAGTACATCATCCCAGGCGCATGACTGTGAATGTGGGTGGCCTAATTATGGGGGGGAGGACACTGGGCTCTTAGAAATCCCCTGGCAAGTATAGACCTACTATCCAAGCAGCACTAAAGGAGCTGTAAACAGCTTTGTGCAGGAATAGGTCCCTCAGTCCTCTCCAGTCTCCCATGAATCAATGGACGCCACCTTTCAGATATGAGGAAGGCCTAGATGAGGCGTAGCAAACATGAGAAGGGGGATAATATCATCCAAGGAATGGTGGAGCCTATGTTGAAACTGAAAATGCTTGGAAGGTTTAAGGATGCAATTTTAGTCTTCTCCCAAAGCACAGGGTTTGTGGAAATTAAAAGGTATTTGGTTTCTATAATTATCGCTTGACTGACTGTGTGGGCGGCAAGTAGCCTAGTGGTTAAGCGTGTTGGGCCAGGAACCAAAAGGTTGCTGGTTTGAGTCCCAGAGCCAACTAGGTGAAAAATATGTTGATGTGCCCTTAAACAGGGTACTTAAAAATAATTGCTCCTTTAAGTCAATCTGGATAAGAGCATCTGCTAAATGACTATAATGTGTGTGAATTGGTCATCTATTTGACTGAAATGATGTTCACTGGTCTTATGTTATTCATCCATAATAATCATTGCTGTGTACAGATGCCTCTGCCATTTACAAAAGGTTTATACTTTACTTTTGCTCCTCATGCCATCTCAAATTCCCTCTTAGTTATTTAACTCTATAATTCAAATATAAAAATATTGAGTGGCACAGTGGTCTCAACCTTCGCCTTTCCCGAGTCCGTACGGGAGTTGTAGCGATTTTTAAATTTATTTTACCTTTATTTAACTAGGCAAGTCAGTTAAGAACAAATTCTTATTTACAATGACGGCCTAGGAACAGTGAGTTATTCAGGGGCAGAATGACAGATTTTTACCTTGTCAGCTCAGGGACTCGATCTAGCAACCTTTCGGTTACTAGTCCAATGCTCTACTAACCACTAGGCTACCTGCCGCCCCAACGATGAGACAAGACTGTAACTACCAATTGGATACCACGAAATTGGGGAGAAAAAGGGCTAAAGAAATAAAATAAATATTGAATGGAATGTTTACACAATGTACATACAGTCATACCAAATCTTATATTTCCTCCCCTTTCTGAGAAGAAATAGGAGTTGTAATGTACTATATTTGTTATTGACTTGTTGTAACATTTTTAAATGAAAGCTGAGCCTTTGAGCCTATGTTGTTTGCTTTGCCATTGATTAAAACACAAAAGTTATTCCAACTACTATTGAATGAAAGTACGAGAAAAATGTAATTGACATTTTCACAAATAACAATTTAATAATGAAATGTATATTTGAGCAAGGACTACAAGTCCTTGATTTGAGCAACACACTCATGCAATTCTCTCTGTTTATCAGTACAAACTAGTCTCGTGGGTTCACAGCTGATCAAGGTTTTCATATACAGCTGCAGCGTGAAATCTGTACTTTTTTATTTAAAAAAATATTCAGAGTGCACATGGACTTCCATAGGTCTATAAGAATACCATTGAGAAGCATAGATGGGATTTGAAGTTCTGTTGTCAACGATGACGGAAAATAATATTTGAACCACTAAACCATATAATCCATACATTCATCCCCCATGATTAAACAGTGGATCAGGCTCTTGGCTGGCAATGCATCTGATATTCTCCAAACAACTTCAAACCAAACCCCAGTTCTGGTACTGTAGGTTCTCTTTAAGATGCACTCCAGGATCTTAAGCACAACACATTCATTACATATAGTAAAAATTGAATTCGTAACATATCGTAGGAAATGCACAAATTTGCAGGATGTAACATATCATAAGAAATGGAGGACGTAGTTTACAATTTGATGACATAGTACACAAAAAGCGGGGACCACTTTTGGCTCGTGAGTACCAGTTTCAAAACTACTGGCTAAAATTATACAGACGTTTGAGAGTGCATCTTTAACTGTTCCTTAACAGAAAATAAATAGGAAAGAATGAATTTATGAAGGTCAAGGGTTATTCCTGTTTAGTGCCGTTAGGGTGCTGGAAATGTCTGCTGTAGATTGTGGTTAGTAAAGCATTTAGTGACTGCCACTCAATGCTATTGATGGTTGTTGAGCTTAGATTAAGATGGGTCTACTAAAGTTTCCTGAGCCACTAAAAGCGAATTATGTAATATAATATCTACTCCAGTCAGAGTTTGTAACATTTAACCAGATGCTACATAGCACAGTATCCTGTCCCCAAAAGTAAAGACTGTAGACTGTACCATGGACCGTCAAAGGCCTACTACTGTATCGATTTTGACAAATTATTTAATTTTAGTAAAAAAAAGTCATAACTACACAAATATCACATTTCTACCTTAAATACGTATTTTTTATTCATTTTAACCCTATATTATAAACATGCTTCCTTCTGTTTGAGAAAACCAAACCCTGACCAAAACCCAGCTGGTATTCTTTGGGCCTGTAGGAAAGTCCATGCACAAGGCAGTATGCGCTCAATGAGCCTGACACAGTAGACAAAATGGGGAACATCTCAGTTCTTAATGGACGTGCCACTGACATTGGCTGCTGTCCAACAGCTGCACGCAGGGAAACGACTTTCTGTTACATAATGTGGTTATTCAAATGTGTGCTGACAGACAACAGAGGGTGAGGGATAAGACAACAACACAATAGAAACCCTGCAGATACCAACTGTTAAGTCTACATCTGTTCAGGTTTGTGTACTATCTATAAAAGCACCAAATGGGCCGAGGATATGTCTTATGTAATGATATTTCTGTACAGAGGAAAATAGCTCTTCCCCTTTTTCTTTTTATACAGGAGAGAGAGAGAGAGGAGACGTATCCACAGGCAGATTTGGAGTTAACAGACAAGGTGTGTTTCCCCAATTAATTGCATACCTCTCCGTTTTGGTGCAAGCTCCAACCTGAGGGTATTTAGCATGTAATTCTGACTTTTTTTTGGCACGTACCAACCTAGTCATCATACTGTATCATCATCTCAGCGTTATTACCCAAAAAGGGCCACCAATAGATTAAGTTACCGATATTTGGAAGGTGTGGAAGTCTAAAAGTAAGCTCTGTGATACATTTATGACATAATGGTATGAGCTCTGAAATGTCTGTTATTGATTTGGACTTTCGAGCAACTTTCCAGTTAGTAACAACACTATATGCCTAGGATTTTATTTTGCCATACTGTTATTTGTTTTCAAGACTGAGCATATACAGCCTCTTGGTTGGTTGCGGTCTGTATAGGACTATGATCGTAACAAAATTCGAGGAACAGTTCCTTTTATGATTACTGAATGGATGGATTTGAAGCAGGTGATGCTTTTTTGTTTAACCCTCACTATCCCCATATGATTAATTTATAAGAGACCAAAACAGTTGCCCCATCCCCTCACTCTCCCCTCTCTTCTATAAGCCCTTTTGCACATGCATATTGCATGCATTAAAACACACTAAAGCCAGGCACATTTTTCAAACACCTTCACATTGTTTCTTTTTTCTCAGCGGCTACGCTATTTATTTATTTTGAATTCTAATGAAGCACTATGTATTAGAACTAGAGTGGTTAAAAAGGGCCTTCGCAATTACTTTTCACTCAGACCCTCCCCCACTCTCTTTTTGTGGCATCTTTTGAAGCTTGCGGAAATCAGTATCATTCACAGAATGTTGCTCTTGGCAGATGTGTATAATATTGGGTTCAGATGTACAGTATTGCTCAAGACTAAAGCCATAGAGTGGAACTACTGTATGTTCCTGAACTGCTTTGATATTTCTATCACCTTGGCCAACGGATGGTGAGACATTCCCAGGGGCATATTTGTGAAGCATTTGACTGACAACATTGTCAACCATGTCTTTTCACGTCACTTTACTCAGTTTGGTCAGATTTGCCATGGTTGGGGCCAGAACCTGTGCATTACCATGACATACCAGTGAGGCCCACCAGACTGGGGGACCTTCATACCAGCACTCTTTATTATGGTAACGATAGGATATAAAAAGGTAAGTGCTTTCAGAACACCAACTGTCACAGGGCATTCAACAACACTCTCAAAGTAGGCCACAGAAATACAGTATGCTGCCACAATCTGCAAGTCACCTGCTTTCAATACTTTGAGTATGATTAGTTTAAGTGTTGTTACTTAATGTCATTCAAACACAACAAAGTAAGTAAAAAAAATCACCAGGATATTAAAAATGTAACATCCAACAGCCCTGTAGGAAAAATATGATTATTTGAAGAAATATTGTCTGGTGTTGTTATATTGTACATTCATGTACTTGTCAGACAAGTCACACCATGGAATTAGTTATGTACTTTACTGTACCGTAAAGAACAACTCAATACAAGTGCGTCTTGGTTTAAGTGATACCATTACACCGATTCATTACCTCTGCTCCAGTTCAAAAGTTCAAGGTTCAGTCTGAATATGTGAGTTAGTAACTGAAGCCAGCCAGGAATAGCTATTGCCAGCAGCTTTATACATTTGTGAGACTGTAGCCAATCGCAGGTTTTAATGAAATGTATTATAGAAGTTGCTGCAACATTAAAAATAACAATTATATCATTATATATGCCATTTAGCAGACACTTTTATCCAAAGCGAATACAGACATGCGTGCATGCATTTTACCTATGGGTGGTCACGGGAATCGAATTCACTACCCTGGCGTTACAAGTGCCATGCTCCACCAACTGAGCTAAAAAGAACCAAAAGGTTGATATTATCATAGGCAATTTGTTAAAACTAGAGTAGTAGCAACATGTAAAATTAGTTAACAGCCCTTTAAATTCCACAATGACCAACAGAACGTTCACATCTTCCATGCAATCAGACTGAGCTTGGTTCACTGAATACAACATTAGAATGTTGACAGGAAGGAATGTTCCATGGAATGTTCTGGAATGTATAGAATCAGTGCTTCGGAAGAGGTCGTCTAAACAGGAGAATATGACGCTCGAAAACAGTTGGAAGCGAATAGCTGTATGGCCTTAGTTTACCAAAGGGATGTGACACACATGCAGCATGAACTCTTAAAGTGCACAATAGGCCAGGACGACCCAGAGAGAATAGGTCCTATAGGTCTGTTGAAAGCCAGGGGGATTATATCTTGGAGAGTGAATTAAACTTTCAGGTACGTGACAGAAGGCTCCTTTTTCTGGTGCTGCCCGTAAATGTTTAAACTACCTTTTAAGAATTCACTCTGCCGGTGGAGTGGGCCCCTTAAATCATTCAACTGGCCAGTGTATTCATAATGACTAACCTCAGTGTATAGAATAAGCTCTTAGGGAGCTCCCCAGCTTTTCATTTTCTTCCCCCTCTCTATTCACCGATTATTTGACTTTTGTGAGCAAGCTGAGAATTCTCACAGGGCCAATCCCACAATGCCCAGTGACATGAGAGGAACTTGTGAAATGCGTCACCCACCAACGCCTATTTAAACAAAAACCCAAAAAGGGGAGAAAGAGAAACGTTTTCCTTAAGCATGGTTTCCTTCAACAACAGAAACCTCCTTCTCCTTCCCACCTTCAACATATAAACCTGTTCATCTTTCTGCTGCATTATCTCCAGCACCTCTCCTGACTATAACGGACGTTTACATTTAGGCAAAGCCTCTATGACTGACTGCCTGGCCGTTGTTCATGTGAGGGGGCCATGTGAACTGTGGTAGAAGTGACAGTGTCACCAAGTTTATCGCCATAAAATCTCATGGTCATGGATTATACAGTTCTGAGCATTGTGACAGTAAAAATACAATCAGGCGTCTGTTGGTATTGTACTGGTTTGCCATAGCCAATGTCAATTCTGAGCTGTGCATTGAATTAATGTGTAAAATACAGTATATAGAGTAGACATAAAAAGTTTAACATTAACCTACAAACAATTACAGGACAGTACAGCACAGTAGAGTACAGTATGTACTAACACTGTAATAAAACTAGTAACAACATTGTATTTACATGTGAGTTGTGCTGTTTTTGTATTGAGAAATAGAGACTGTTTTTGTGTAATAACCAAGGGCATTAAAAAGCCATTTCTAAAGTAACGTAACAACAATGTTTGTGACTGGACAATTCCACGGTAACATAATGTTTCACTTAAAATATATGCTAAACAAAAACCATTGATTTCAAAGTTTAACAAACCATACAAAATCGAAAAATCTAATGAAACTTTATTTGTCACATGCGCCGAATACAACAAGTGTAGACCTCACCGTGAAATGCTTACTTACTTACTTACCCTTAACCAACAGTGCAGTACAGCTTTATCCACAAGTAAAATGTTTAACAATTTACACAGAACATTTGACAAAAACACATTTACTAGAAGAACTGTGCAGATGTAAAGTTTAGTAACAAAAATCTCCCTGGTTGGTCTGGACGGGACCAAATCTGAACCAATCATCGTCTATGTTTCACAAGTTTGGACATCAAAGTACAGCACAGTAGAACTCAGTAGAGTACATTACAGTACAGTACAGTACAGTTCAGCACAGTAGAGTTCAGTACAGTACAGTATAATGCAGTAGATGATAGTGTACTCAACTGTAGCATGCTCTACTGTGTACGTACTGAACTCTACTCTAGAGTAGACTTCCGCCGAAGTCGGACTTCCGCCGAAGTCGGTCCCTCTCTTTGTTTGGGCGGTGTTCGGCGGTCGACGTCACCGACCTTCTAGCCATCACTGATCCATTTTTCATTTTCCATTGGTTTTGTCTGGTCTTCCATCACACCTGGTTCCAATCCCATCAATTACATGTTGTGTATTTAACCCTCTGTTTCCCCTCATGTCCTTGTCGGTGATTGTTTGTTGTATGTATTGGTGCAAGTTATGTTCTGGTGTGCGACAGGTTTTGCACCCTCTTATTTTATTTTGTATATTTTGGTTTCCGGAGTTACATTTTTTATTTTATTAAACTGCTCCGTTTATACCAAGTTCACTCTCCTGCGCCTGACTTCCCTGACACCAGCACGCACCCATTACAAGTACTGTACTGAACTATACTTTTCTTTACTGTACTGAAATCTACTCTACTCTACTGTACAGTACTGTATTGTACTGAACTATACTTTTATTTACTGTACTCTATTGTACTGTACTGTGATGTACTGTACTGTACTATACTCTAATTTATCTTACTGTACTCTACTGTTCTGTCCAAACTTGTGAACCCAACTGTGTTTTATGACTACTATGATTTCCCATTGTAGCCAATTCAATTCTAGAAATTCCATTACCGATTTTCAGAAATTCCAATACCGATTTGGTAATGGAAAATAATTAATTAGAAAATATCTTAAAGATATGTGGGTTTTTGGTAACCAAATTTTAAGGCACAGGGCAATGTTTCTTAAACTTACAGAACTCAGAAATATTTCTCCAAAACTAAATATGTGTTGATATTAGTTTACTTCAGCATTATTGTGTTTTGATGTATTTCTAAAATGATGTATTTCTAATTCCTTTTAAGACTTTTTCTGGTAGATATTTTTTAAGACCCCTTTTCCATCTGTTTGACCACAAATCAAAGCCTTTGCTTATTCATAATTTGTAGGATGGAAAATGGTTTAAAAAAGTATATATATGCCTTAAATTCAAAAAAATATAGACTCTTAGCTTTCATTTGACACCAAATTTGACATGCTCCTATGAACTTCACGTTGGTGCTCATAGGTCCTTTTACATGGAAATTACCTACTGTATTAATTTACACAGGTGGAAAAGCAACTTAATCTATATAACGTACCAAAATCTCTTTAAAGTAAGACCTGTTCCAAAAAAGCAACAATCAAATGCTTGTTATAGACCATACATTGACATATACTGAACAAAAATATAAACGCAACATGTAAAGTGTTGGTCCCATGTTTCATGAGATTAAATAAAAGATCCCAGAAATGTTCCATACGCACAAAAAAAGTATTTCTCTCAAATGTTGTACACAAATTTGTTTACATCCCTGTTAGTGAGCATTTCCTGTTGACAGGTGTGGCCTATCAAGAAGCTGATTAAACAGCATGATCATACATAGGTGCACCGTGTGCTGGTGACAATAAAAGGCCACTCTAAAATATGCAGTTTTGTCACAGATGTCTCAAGTTTTGAGGGAGCGTGCAATTGGCATGCTGACTGCAGGAATGTCCACCAGAGCTGTTGTTAATTTCTCTACCATAACGCCATTTTAGAAAATTTGGCAGTACGTCCAACCAGCCTGACAACCACAGACCACATGTAACCACACTATTCCAGGCCCTCCACACCAAGCTTCTTCATCTGCGGGATCGTCTGAGACCAGAAGTCCAGACAGCTGATGCAACTGAGGAGTATTTATGTCTGTAATAAAGCCCTTTTGTGGGGAAAAAGTTATTCTGATTAGCTGGGCCTGGCTCCCAAGTGGGTGGGCATATGCCCTCTCTGGCCCACCCATGGTTGCGCCCCTGCCCAGTCATGTGAACTCGATAGATTAGGGCCTAATTTATTTATTTAAATTGACTGATTTCCTTAAATGAACTGTAACTCAGTAAAATCGTTGAAATTGTTTCCTGTTGCATTTATATTTTTGTTCAGTATACATAGTCCCACAGGAAACAAAGATTCACAGTATCTGCATTTTTTTTTACACTGTGGTGTACAGTCTAAAATTAACATTTCAGATATAACGCCATAAGCCTGTGCAAGGCTGTGCATGTTGCAACACTTCTCAGCACACAGACAGATTTCACATTAGTCTTCCCCACAAAAACTGTATAGTTCTTTGCCTGTTGTGAGGCTCACAATAGACACAAGGCTATAAATTGTGTGTGGCTCTATGACTGGAGACAGACTGGCTGGAGCTCTGTGCTAGTCTCAATTAATCTTCTCTAGTCTGTGGAGCTCCCCAGCAAAGCTGGTCTCCATGCCTGACAGGCAAAAATGTAATAGATATGCACTATCGATTCGCTTTAATAAGTAAAGTGTTGGCAGACAACTTTGGAAGGTTTATAAAAGTTTGATTTGTGTCGCCATTGTATTGCATTCCAAAACTCGGGTAAAAGCCACCTTTCTCTCTCAACTGTGTAATTTACTGGTGCTAATTCCATATACCGCAATTTGGAAAATGCTCTGCAAATTAATGCATGCAGACTATAAGTAAAGGCTTGCATGCATATGGTGTAGTTAACAGCATTTGCTTTTGTGCGAGAGAACACTTCAGAGATTGATCAGACCTGCAACTGTTTTAATGTTAAATACAGTAAGCTTCTTTACTAGTTTAGTCCATAACTCATTCATGCTCTACACGCTTTACAGTTCAGCACTTTGAGAGTTGGTACACAGACGCCAATGACATAGACAGAGTAATGTAGATAAATAATGGCAAACTACAGAAAATAACTAACCATATACTTCAACTCAGAAACTCTTAGAATCTATAGTAAATATTTTGCATGAGACAGACATGTATGAAGTAACCTAGGCAAAAGCACTGTCGTTATTTATTGGAAGAGAGGTGTGGCATAGCAAGAAGTGCATTTAAATAAAGATAAAAATTATTAACTATGGCTTTGCTGAATATAACATGGCATGTGTCTTGACTGAAAGTCTATGGACTGTGAAGCCATTGAACACAGGCCACCCCCAATGTTAGTTAGATAAACATAAATATCATAACAATGTAAATCTGACTCTGGCATACTGAAATAAAATCTCCTTCTGTTTAGCACACAGAGTATTTAGCACCAGCAGTGTAGTATTAGTGATCACTCTCACGTCCACCTAGCCATAAAAACAATAAGTATTTTCATTTTCAATGGAAACAAAGTTTAAAAACTCCAATGTGTTTTGGCTACATGGCCTTAGTCAGGGAGTACAAAGATATGATAATACAATGTCATCTTTTGAACTGCTTTGGTGTTATTTCGCCTAGGAAGAAATACTATACACATTAAAAAGTGAAATACTGTAGATATGTTATCAAAAATGCATGGCAAGGCTAGAAGCATCAGAACCCTAGAAATTTAGTTCTAACCTTGAATATGACTGGGCAAAGAATAGGAGAGCCATATGCATTTTAGATTTTTGACGTTTTATTGTGTAAAGTATTGCTTACTAGGTGTTGTCCAATGAATTCTGTAACCATCATGTTTCCATGTCATTAAAAAAAATGTGATGAAGTTGAATCCACATAGAAAACTGATAGGAGCCGAAAAAAGTAATCAACTTAAAGGACTTTTGTCTTTTTTTTACTCAACTTTTCACCTAAATTCAATGACATGGTGATATTTTTGGTTGATTTCACATTGAACACATGTTAGTTGACCACATTGACGTTGAAATGACATCTGTGCCCAGTGGGTAGATACTTTTTCCCCCACAGTGCTGCAATATAGGAGAGTTCACTGTGAATAGTATAAGCCTGCAATAGACATTGATGTCAACCATTGTAAGTAGTGTGTATAAGTATAACTGTTAGGTACAGCAAGTCTATCCTACATGAGGACTGAAGTTTTGTTTTTTTAAAGACGTTTATAGGCCACGGAGGTTTGTGGTTGCTGATATTGCAAGTTTCAGCTGCCTTGCTGAACCGAAACTCTTGTTTGTATGTGTGTGTGTGTGTGTGTGTATACTTATATATACAGTATGTGTGCATGCTTTTGCATGCGTGAGAGCGTGGGTGCTGGTGCATGTTTGTGCATGTGCTATTAATTAACCCTTCATTGATCACTTGAAAGATCTGAGAGTCTTTGCACCTTTACAAACCAAGTGACTGACATTAAACTGTGTTTACAATAATGTAATAATGTACAGTATGGCCATGGAGCCATTAGTGTAACTCACTGAGAAAAATAAATTAACAGCTTTTTTATGTCACACTGTTTCACCATTGCCAAAAAGCGAATGATGAAAACAGCCATTTCAAACAAGCAAGAGGAGGAAAATGAGCTGGAGGTGTGTATAATGCCAGATGTACAGCTCCACTCACAAGCCTGTAACTTCCACCTTTTGTCTTTGATTGATGGAGCTTCTTGAAATAAAAACTTTAACATTACATTTTTTATTTTATTTAACCTTTATTTAAGCAGGGAGTCATGCTGAGGCTGACCCCACTGTTTCTTTAACAGATGAGGCCTGCATGATCACATCAAAAAACAACAATTACACTACATATACAGTATATCTATATACACATTGATTACACTATATATACAGTACATCTATATACACATCAATTACACTACATATACAGTATATCTATATACACATTGATTACACTATATATACAGTACATCTATATACACATCAATTACACTACATATACAGTATATCTATATACACATTGATTACACTATATATACAGTACATCTATATACACATCAATTACACTACATATACAGTATATTTATATACACATTAATTAAACAATATATACAGTATATCTACATACATCAATTACACTATATATACAGTATATTTATATACACATCGTTTACACAATACATGAAAAGCAAATACAAAACGCGAAAAGCTAGCTAACACCGACAATGCTGGATCACTCTAGTTGCTCTGTGGAGAGGAGAGGACGGTGACCTAGTTTCGCGGTGACATGTAGTCCTGTGATTTCTCCAGCAGAGAGAGATTGCAGCCTTGCACCAGGACCCCCTCTCTCTCATTTTCGTAAATGTCCACCAAACCTTACTTAATCATTAACTTACAGACACACGAGCTACCAGACCTAGTCTCAGGGAGGTTAACTCTGAAGAGCCCTTCGATCTCCACTGAGTTAGGCAAACCTGCTTTTAGTTTCTTTGCACATTACTAGTGGAATAGTCTCCAAGGCTCTAAAATTGGATGAATCTAGAGTAATTCAAAAGGCTGATTTGAGGACCTTTTGACTGAAGAATGTGTTTCTTTTCTATGATTGTGTTTTGCTTTCGTGTATTGATTGGTACATTGATGTGTATATTGATGGCTGTAGTGTATACTGTGCTGGTGTGTATACAGGGCTCATCTGTGGAAGAGACTTTGGTCTTAGCATGACTCTGTTAAAATAAAGGTTACATTTGGAGAGCCAGGAGACTAGACATGGAGACATGATTCCTGATGGGAGGGACCCAGACACTCCTCCTCCTTCTCTTCTCCTTCTCCTCCACGCTTCTCTTCTTCTCTCTCTCCACGCCTTCACTATCGTATTCCCCCTTCAACACCCTTCTCTCTTTCAACTGTCACTGCATAATCCTTGTGTGTGGTCATGGACATTGTCTGCAGTCTACTATTATTGCCCATGAACTTGAAGAAGGATTTTTTGACTACTCTGTCTGATTTGTAATGCAGAGGATGACAACAATCATTTTGGAGAAAAGGGTCTGATTAGTATCAATCAATGTAAAAATGCTGTCCATCTATACCCTGAAACATTGATGACCTGGCAATGGCAATGACTGTGTCAGAATATTTGCGGGGTTGTTGTAGTATTTTACTGGTACGGTATAAACAGATTCTAGACGTACTGTATTACATCCTCAAAATCCACTATAAAGATTATACCTGGTTTCCCTGCATTCCTATAGTTTTCCATTATTTCAAGTAGTTGTCTAATGTTGTTACCAACATATCTTTTAAGAATCCCGTCTTATCGTGATGACTAATTTCCGGTAGGACCTTTTCTATTCTATGTGCAGTACATTTTGCCAATATTTTGCATCACATCATTGAAGGGTGAGGATCCTCAGTTTTAAAAAAAAGACTGGGACTTTGTATTGCCCTCTGGCTCCTACTTCAGAATGAGAGAGATCCTCTTTTTGTGTGTCCGACAGTTTGCCATTTATATACGAGTAATTAACACATGATAGTAATGGATCTTTCAGTAGTTCATAAAAATATTGATATATCTCTATTGGAATGCCATCGAGACCAGGGGTTTTCCCCATCTGAAAAGAATGTCTTTGCAAAACAATCAAGCAACATATAAAAATATGCTTCAAATGAAAACCGAGATGACTGCACTAAAACATAAACAGTAGGCTACAGGCCTGTTTAATCAGATTGAAACACCTTTCATGTTACGGCAATTTAATTATATTTTGCTACTTGTACACTACTGTCTGTAATTTGTCTCAATATATTTCATGATGTGTAGCCTAATATGCACAATGACAGATTTTTTTATTGGGTCATTAGAATAAGTCGCCTCAATAGGCCAATTTGTAGCCATAGGTGGTAATATCTCTGTAGGAGCTGATCTGTCATCAGTATTATGAAATAATTATAATGTTAAGGTAAGATTTGAATGGAGAAAGCTAATTTGGGAGCAGCGCTCCCTTTGTTTCGATCCTATCAGTATCGAAACAAGCTTCAACGATGCAATTAGCAACCGCTCTCTCTGCGTGGTGTTTTGGGAAATGCATGTTCTTCGGCCGTTGTAGGAAAAATATTCCTTATTGTTCGACTCAAGTGACACTTTTCCGCGTGTGCGTGCGCAAGCTACACAGAGAAGTCTCTCTCTCTCTCTCTCTCTCTCTCTCTAGTCCAACAAAATGGAATATAATGTTTGGAATGACACAATTTCATACAACATCTATAGACCAGCATCACTATACTGAGAGCACAACATCTATAGACCTGCATCACTATACTGAGAGAACAACATCTAAAGACCTGCATCACGATACTGAGAGCACAACATCTATAGACCTGCATCACTATACTGAGAGAACAACATCTAAAGACCTGCATCACTATACTGAGAGAACAACATCTAAAGACCTGCATCACTATACTGAGAGCACAACATCTAAAGACCAGCATCACTATACTGAGAGCACAACATCTAAAGACCTGCATCACTATACTGAGAGCACAACATCTATAGACCAGCATCACTATACTGAGAGCACAACATCTAAAGACCTGCATCACTATACTGAGAGCACAACATCTATAGACCTGCTTCACTATACTGAGAACACAACATCTAAAGACCTGCATCACTACACTGAGAGCACAACATCTAAAGACCAGCATCACTATACTGAGAGCACAACATCTATAGACCAGCATCACTATACTGAGAGCACAACATCTAAAGACCTGCATCACTATACTGAGAGCACAACATCTATAGACCTGCTTCACTATACTGAGAACACAATATCTAAAGACCTGCATCACTAAACTGAGAGCACAACATCTAAAGACCAGCATCACTATACTGAGAGAACAACATCTAAAGACCAGCATCACTATACTGAGAGCACAACATCTAAAGACCTGCATCACTATACTGAGAGCACAACATCTAAAGACCTGCTTCACTATACAGAGAGCACAACATCTAAAGACCTGCATCACTATACTGAGAGAACAACATCTATAGACCTGCATCACTATACTGAGAGCACAACATCTATAGACCTGCATCACTATACTGAGAGAACAACATCTAAAGACCTGCATCACTATACTGAGAGAACAACATCTAAAGACCTGCATCACTATACTGAGAGCACAACATCTAAAGACCAGCATCACTATACTGAGAGCACAACATCTAAATACCTGCATCACTATACTGAGAGCACAACATCTATAGACCAGCATCACTATACTGAGAACACAATATCTAAAGACCTGCATCACTATACTGAGAGCACAAAATCTATAGACCTGCTTCACTATACTGAGAACACAACATCTATAGACCTGCATCACTATACTGAGAGCACAACATCTATAGACCTGCATCACTATACTGAGAGAACAACATATAAAGACCTGCATCACTATACTGAGAGCACAACATCTAAAGACCTGCATCACTATACTGAGAGAACAACATCTATAGACCTGCATCACTATACTGAGAGCACACCATCTATAGACCTGCATCACTATACTGAGAGCACAACATCTATAGACCTGCATCACTATACTGAGAGCACAACATCTAAAGACCTGCATCACTATACTGAGAGCACACCATCTATAGACCTGCATCACTATACTGAGAGCACAACATCTATAGACCTGCATCACTATACTGAGAGCACAACATCTAAAGACCTGCATCACTATACTGAGAGCACAACATCTAAAGACCTGCATCACTATACTGAGAGAACAACATCTATAGACCTGCATCACTATACTGAGAGCACAACATCTATAGACCTGCATCACTATACTGAGAGAACAACATCTAAAGACCTGCATCACTACACTGAGAGCACAACATCTAAAGACCTGCATCACTATACTGAGAGAACAACATCTAAAGACGTGCATCACTATACTGAGAGCACAACATCTATTGACCAGCATCACTATACTGAGAGCACAACATCTAAAGACCTGCATCACTATACTGAGAGCACAACATCTATAGACCAGCATCACTATACTGAGAGCACAACATCTAAAGACCTGCATCACTATACTGAGAGCACAACATCTATAGACCTGCTTCACTATACTGAGAACACAACATCTAAAGACCTGCATCACTACACTGAGAGCACAACATCTAAAGACCTGCATCACTATACTGAGAGAACAACATCTAAAGACCAGCATCACTATACTGAGAGCACAACATCTAAAGACCTGCATCACTATACTGAGAGCACAACATCTAAAGACCTGCATCACTATACTGAGAGAACAACATCTATAGACCTGCATCACTATACTGAGAGCACAACATCTATAGACCTGCATCACTATACTGAGAGAACAACATCTAAAGACCTGCATCACTATACTGAGAGAACAACATCTAAAGACCTGCATCACTATACTGAGAGCACAACATCTAAAGACCAGCATCACTATACTGAGAGCACAACATCTAAAGACCTGCATCACTATACTGAGAGCACAACATCTATAGACCAGCATCACTATACTGAGAGCACAGCATCTAAAGACCTGCATCACTATACTGAGAGCACAACATCTAAAGACCTGCATCACTATACTGAGAGAACAACATCTAAAGGCCAGCATCACTATACTGAGAGCACAACATCTAAAGACCTGCATCACTATACTGAGAGAACAACATCTAAAGACCAGCATCACTATACTGAGAGCACAACATCTAAAGACCTGCTTCACTATACTGAGAGCACAACATCTAAAGACCTGCATCACTATACTGAGAGAACAACATCTATAGACCTGCATCACTATACTGAGAGCACAACATCTATAGACCTGCATCACTATACTGAGAGAACAACATCTAAAGACCTGCATCACTATACTGAGAGAACAACATCTAAAGACCTGCATCACTACACTGAGAGCACAACATCTAAAGACCTGCATCACTATACTGAGAGAACAACATCTAAAGACCAGCATCACTATACTGAGAGCACAACATCTAAAGACCTGCATCACTATACTGAGAGCACAACATCTAAAGACCTGCATCACTATACTGAGAGAACAACATCTATAGACCTGCATCACTATACTGAGAGCACAACATCTATAGACCTGCATCACTATACTGAGAGAACAACATCTAAAGACCTGCATCACTATACTGAGAGAACAACATCTAAAGACCTGCATCACTATACTGAGAGCACAACATCTAAAGACCAGCATCACTATACTGAGAGCACAACATCTAAAGACCTGCATCACTATACTGAGAGCACAACATCTATAGACCAGCATCACTATACTGAGAGCACAGCATCTAAAGACCTGCATCACTATACTGAGAGCACAACATCTAAAGACCTGCATCACTATACTGAGAGAACAACATCTAAAGACCAGCATCACTATACTGAGAGCACAACATCTAAAGACCTGCATCACTATACTGAGAGAACAACATCTAAAGACCAGCATCACTATACTGAGAGCACAACATCTAAAGACCTGCTTCACTATACTGAGAGCACAACATCTAAAGACCTGCATCACTATACTGAGAGAACAACATCTATAGACCTGCATCACTATACTGAGAGCACAACATCTATAGACCTGCATCACTATACTGAGAGAACAACATCTAAAGACCTGCATCACTATACTGAGAGAACAACATCTAAAGACCTGCATCACTATACTGAGAGCACAACATCTATAGACCAGCATCACTATACTGAGAGCACGACATCTAAAGACCTGCATCACTATACTGAGAGCACAACATCTATAGACCAGCATCACTATACTGAGAACACAATATCTAAAGACCTGCATCACTATACTGAGAGCACAAAATCTATAGACCTGCTTCACTATACTGAGAACACAACATCTATAGACCTGCATCACTATACTGAGAGCACAACATCTATAGACCTGCATCACTATACTGAGAGAACAACATCTAAAGACCTGCATCACTATACTGAGAGCACAACATCTAAAGACCTGCATCACTATACTGAGAGAACAACATCTAAAGACCTGCATCACTATACTGAGAGCACAACATCTATAGACCAGCATCACTATACTGAGAGCACAACATCTAAAGACCTGCATCACTATACTGAGAGCACAACATCTATAGACCTGCATCACTATACTGAGAGCACAACATCTATAGACCTGCATCACTATACTGAGAACACACCATCTAAAGACCTGCATCACTATACTGAGAGCACAACATCTAAAGAACTGCATCACTACTCTGAGACCACAACATCTATAGACCTGCATCACTATACTGAGAGCACAACATCTATAGACCTGCATCACTATACTGAGAGCACAACATCTAAAGACCTGCATCACTATACTGAGAGCACAACATCTAAAGACCTGCATCACTATACTGAGAGAACAACATCTATAGACCTGCATCACTATACTGAGAGCACAACATCTAAAGACCTGCATCACTATACTGAGAGCACAACATCTAAAGACCTGCATCACTATACTGAGAGAACAACATCTATAGACCTGCATCACTATACTGAGAGCACAACATCTAAAGACCTGCATCACTATACTGAGAACACAACATCTATAGACCTGCATCACTATACTGAGAGCACAACATCTAAAGACCTGCATCACTATACTGAGAGCACAACATCTATAGACCTGCATCACTATACTGAGAGTGTTGTCGTTTCTAAAAGGACTATTTGAGTATTTTTGGAACCTTTGTTCATGTTGTTTCTGTGCCCCTGCAACTGTAGAACGAGCATGAGGAAGTCTATCTCTGGTGGGTTGAGTTCCTCAAAACCAAATGAAATCACAAAAAAAGTGTTTGGACACTTCTATAACATGCTATTTACATCCAAAATACAGATTTGTTAAAAAAGTGAACTTCTTTTAAGTGGGCTTTTTTAGAGTTGCCTTCCAAAGGCTAAAATGAATTTGAAATTTTATTCAACAAGCATTTTCAAATTCAGCTCACTTCGAGCAGAGTTTGTTGAGTAAACAAACTTACACATTAGCACAAATTCTTGTCCTTTTAAGGTACTCACAGAATAACGCTGCTTAAGGTGTTTTTATTTTACGAGTGTCAGGCCAGGCATGCTGCTGGCAACTCCCACTTCCACAGCTGCAACCTCCCTTGGCAATGGACTCAACCCCAAAGGGAGGTAGCTAGTGTGCATGCGTTGACAGACAGATTTCTGTGTCATAACATGCTAAATCCCCCTTTTAGTAAATCCAATGATATGGCCTCATAACAAATACATAGATATTGACCCAGTATGTTTTTTGTTAGCTTTTATGTAATCAGTGTAACTGACTCCTCATTATTGTCCCGCATCGATTCTCTCAACTCATGAGTACCAAATAATTACACTCTAGCAATTATAATCAGAGAGCTTAAGTAATTTGTGTTCATCAATCAGTTTAGGAGTTCAAGACTTGATGATTAAGTACAGGACAGCATTCAAGCATGGAGTATATTTAAAAAATGTCCATGTCCACATGTGTGAAGAAGAATATGCCAGAGGGCTGGCGTGATCCCCTCGCTAAGTGTATTCATTTTAGCAGATTAAAGCCTTGGAGGGAGCGAGGCTGTTCTCAGATCTGTAATTACAGGCGACTCAGAGGCTACTCATTGTGTGCGTCGCGTAACCTAGGCAACAGGAGAATCAAATATGTCTTAGAGGTGAGTAAATACACCCCTGCGTTCCAAAGTGAAATCTTGTTGGGCATGTTTTTGCCACGACTGAAAAACTCCCTGTGAGGTAAGAGAATCATTCACAGTAAGGCAATTTGACGGGTTGGAGGCCAAGAGGGCCAAGCCCACTTGAAGAGCCCTGCTCTGCCACTCCGCTGCTCTGCCTATGACCCCCATTTTATACCATTAATCAAAGACAAGGAAGGACAGTTTGTTGAGTCAGGCTTTTTTCGTTGACATTAATTACACAATTATGAAAACCACAGTCATGGATACATCAATTGCGGCGAAGCTAAACTCCCAAATAATTTTCCACAAATGTAATAATATCCTTGTGTTTTACATGGATATGTCACAGGGTGGAAAAGTGACAGATTATTTAAGATCTGGGTTGAGCAGGCAGAGTTAAGTAGAGACCAAAAAACTGTTTCAAACAAATAACATTTTGTAGGGCACGGCTTAGTCGGTTACACACTATAAGTTCAATTAAAATTCTTTAGCCAATGCAAGTAAGAAATATAAAAACAAACAAATACCAATATCAAACAACCCAAACAAAGTGGCACAGGAAGTGGTGCAGCCCAGGAGGCAGGCGTCATTTTTCTTAAACAGTCCGTCTCACAACTTTTAGTAGCCATGTGCTCTCACCAAACACTTGCCACATGCTCTCTGCAACAGGACTCCGCCATGCCTCTGGACTGCATCACTTCCTGTGGACGACCACCTAGAACCAAAAAAATACAGAGGGATTAAATATAGACATCAAAGTCACATAATCAAGTCAATTGTCCAATGAAAATGCTTGCTGAATTAACAGGGGCAATTAGTCAATCCTGTGGGCTGTGTAGTGCTGTAAAGTACTTAAGTAAAAATACTTTAAAGTACTACTTAAGTCATTTTTTGGGGTATCTGTACCTTAGTATTTATATTTTTGACAACTTTAACTCCACTACATTCCTGAAGAAAATAATGTACTTTTTACTTCACCCGGAAGTACTCACTGCATTTGGAATGCTTAACAGGATAGGAAAATGGTCTAATTCAAGCACTTTTCAAGAGAACATCCCTGGTTATCCCTTCTGCCTCTGATCTGGTGGACACACCAAACACAAATGCTCCATTTGTAACTTATCTCTGAACGTTGGCGTGTGCCCCCTGACTATCCGTAAATTAAAATAAGAAAATTGTGCCGTCTGGTTTGCCTAATATAACACATTTGAAATTATTTACTTAATATACTTAAGTATATTTTTGCAATTACATTTACTTTTGATACTTAAGTATATTTAAAACCAAACACTTTTAGACTTTTATTTTACTGGGTGACTTTCACTTTTACTTAAGTCATTTTCTATTAAGGTATGACAATTGGGTACTTTTTCCACCACTGGGGCTGTGACATATACTACCCATTATCCTATTTTGAGTGAAGATACTCTGTAGTTTATGGCTTAGCAGGGGTTGAACATAAGTCTATTTAAACGGCATGTCTTGTAAAGAAATACCAACACAATTACACTAATTATACTCAAACCTATTTGACATTCCCTAATTTGTTTCATTTTGACCTATGGAAATCCTTTACAGTAGCTGCTTGTTAACCAAGGTACAGCACTGGATCACAAGGCAGGCTGCCAATGTTATTTATGACAGCAATCAGCATTTTGAATGAAGCCGTTATAGTCTCCTCCAAAAACCGTTAAAGTACATGGAAAAAAACATTCAACAAGATGAACAGCCCTGCTAGGCAGTCTTAGTACAGAGTGTACAGTTGAAGTTGGAAGTTTACATACACTTAGGTTGGAGTCATTAAAACTTGTTTTTCAACCACTCCACAAATGTCTTGTTAATTAACAAACTATAGTTTTGGTAAGTCGGTTAGGACATCAGACAATTTTTCAGACAATTGTTTTTCAGACATTTTTCAGACAATTGTTTATAGACAGATTATTTCACTTATAATTCACTGTATCACAATTCCAGTGGGTCAGAAGTTTACTTACACTAAGATGACTGTGCCTTTAAACAGCTTGGAAAATTCCATAAAATTATGTCATGGCTTTAGAAGCTTCTGATAGGCTAATTGACATAATTTGAGTCAATTGGAGGTGTACCTGTGGATGTATTTCAAGGCCTACCTTCAAACGCAGTGCCCCTTGGCTTGATATCATGGGAAAATCAAAAGAAATCAGCCAAGACCTCAGAAAAAAAATTGTAGACCTCCACAAGTCTGGTTCATCCTTGGGAGCAATTTCCAAACACCTGAAGGTACCACGTTCATCTGTACAACCAATAGTACGCAAGTATAAACACCACGGGACCACGCAGCCGTCATACCGCTCAAGAAGGAGACGCATTCTGTCTCCTAGAGATGAACGTACTTTGGTGCGAAAATTGCAAATCAATCCCAGAACAACAGCAAAGGACCTTGTGAAGATGCTGGAGGAAACAGGTACAAAAGTATCTATATTCACAGTAAATCGAGTCCTATATCGACATAACCTGAAAGGCCGCTCAGCAAGGAAGAAGCCACTGCTCCAAAACCGCCATAAAAAAGCCAGACTACGTTTTGCAACTGCACATGGGACAAAGATCGTACTTTTTGGAGAAATGTCCTCTGGTTTGATGAAACAAAAATAGAACTGTTTGGCCATAACGACCATCGTTATGTTTGGAGGAAAAATGGGGGTGGCAGCATCATGTTGTGGGGGTGCTTTGCTGCAGGAGGGACAGGTGCACTTCACATAATAGATGGCATCATGTAGGAGGAAAATTATGTGGATATATTGAAGCTACATCTCAAGACATCAGTCAGGAAGTTAAAGCTTGGTTGCAAATGGGTCTTCCAAATGGACAATGACCTCAAGCATACTTCCAAAGTTGTGGCAAAATGGCTTAAGGACAACAAAGTCAAGGTATTGGAGTGGCCATCACAAAGCCCTGACCTCAATCCCATTGAAAATTTGTGGGTAGAACTGAAAAAGCATGTGCGAGCAAGACTCAGATACAAACATGACATGACTCAGTTACACCAGCTGTGTCAGGAGGAATGGCCCAAAATTCACCCAACTTATTGTGGGAAGCTTGTGGAAGGCTACCAGACACATTTGACCCAAGTTATACAATTTAAGGCAATGCTACCAAATACTAATTGAGTGTATGTAAACTTCTGACCAACTGGGAATGTGATGAAAGAAATGAAAGCTGAAATAAACCATTCTCTCTGCTATTATTCTGACATTTTACATTCTTAAAATAAAGTGGTGATCCTAACTGACCTAAGACAGGGATTTTTTACTTGGATTAAATGTCAGGAATTGTGAAAAAACTGAGTTTAAATGTATTTGGCTAAAGTGTATGTAAATTTCCAACTTCAACTGTACATACATTGGTTTTCTGCAGATTCCTGTGGCCTGACACCTTCATGTGTATTTTAATTGATTGTCACGTGGGGCGTCTGGTTAAATTGTCAGTTTCAGCTGCAAAGGAATTGAGATTTTCTGTGCCAATGTCTCCATACATAGTATAGGCTATGATGCAAGACAGTGCAAGTAGGGTTGAATGTATGTTTTGATGCACAATAGTTTGCTTAAAGCTGGTGAACCTGCCACGTCCGTTTGCAATATTACAACAACAAAGAAATTATTACTGCCACCCCAGACCCAAAGCTGCCTCCAGGTTAGCTCACCTCTACCCTGAGGGGCGGCAGGTAGCCTAGCGGTTAGAGCGTTGGACTAGTAACCAAAAGGTTGCAAGTTGTCATTAAAAATAAGAATTTGTTCTGAACGGACTTGCCTAGTTCAATGAATAATGTTTTTTTCCCTTGGAAATCAGTGCATGTGCAATAGAACAGCAGAGTATATATTGCAATTTTTTTGTCCCACGATGCTGGATGCTCCTCTCCTCTGTTTCATAAACAAAACAAAAACAATAACAAATTTGCTGGGGTGAACAGTGGAGCTCTTTCCCCTAATCACGATTTCAGCCTTAAAGCCAAAGTTGTGGATATTAAATGCCACAGTAGGCCAGGGTTTCCCAAACTCGGTCCTCGGGACAGGAAGGGGTGCACGTTTAGTTTTTTTGCCCTAGCACTACACAGCTGATTCTAATAATCAACTAATCATCAAGCTTTGATAATTTGAATCAGCTGTGTAGTGTTAGGACAAAAACCAAAACGTGCACCCCTGGGTTCCAGAGGACCGAGTTTGGGAAATGCTGCAGTATGCCTACAGTTTTCCCCTTTTGTGTTTTGAAAGTTGACATAAACACCAGTACCTCGCTCCTCATATCCTATACTTTTAAAAGCGTTTGAGAGCACAGAGGTTGTCCTAACTCTTAGATGTAGTAACCCCTGTTTTTGGGACCCGCGTGGTTCTGGTACCGGTTCCGGACATCATTTTCATTTATAAATCGATATGTGGACACTATAGATCGAAATGGCTTGCACTGAGCAGTAGCCCTGATTCTCACGGACACAGGAGTATGTCTCTTCTACCTGTGTGAAACAGAATGTGAAATCTGACACCACTTGAAGTTGGGATGTCCCTCCTACTATTTCATTCACTCTTCCAACTGTCCATCAACTCCTGGGTGAACACTATGTCACAGCCACTAACAACACATATGCCCATAATCCTTACAACGTAATGCAGCAGGAGAGAGTGGTTTCGCTACTGTAGTACATTCTGAGATTGATTTATAGCCAGTTATTTAAAATAATGAATAGACTGTGATTTGAGATGAAAAGCGAGTTCCTAATGAGTTCAAGCCAAGCTAGAGCTCTGTGAGACGTTCACAGCAATGGGGCCAGACGTTTTGATCAAGAGAGCTTCAGAAAATATGCACATTTTCTCTAACACTAAACATACAAATATATATTTTACAGTTATAAGGAAAGTGAAATCTTAAAGGTAGTTATTTTATAAATTGATTATACTACATTTAGAAAAAATGTAGGTCATTTCAAGCCTTATTTATACAGTTTGTTGAATAGGAAATAAATCATATAAAATGTTTCATATTCTCGTGTTTGTATATTTGTACTGTGCACTTCAGCTTGTGTCCTCAAAACTGACCACACCTCAGCAGTTTATAACAATTTTTCCCAGAAAGGTGAGATTTTAACCTTTCTTGGCGTATGCAGCATTACGAGTTATTGTTTATGGCCCTCTCATGACAAATCTTTACTTTTGGGGATTACAGTTTCAATTATATTTAGTTACCTTTAAGAGGTTTTAAAGAACACCTAAGCAGTCTTTTCAGTGCCACCCCAGACCCAAAGCTGCCTCCAGGTTAGCTCACCTCTAACCTGACCTGCATAGTAAGTGGCTTGGCTTAATTGGTCAGACATGACACACAGTGGAAGATGCTAGGGTAGAGCCTGTGGGGCTGTGTCAAAAACTTTACAAGCCGTAAAATACTTGATTCCTCCGTCCTTGTTTCCTAAATTCCATGCAAAGCTCATTGGAGGAGGAGGTTAGAGGGAGGGACATTGGATCCTCTCCTTCAATATGCTTTGACAGAAATTAAGGAAACAAGGATCGAGGAAGCAAGGATTTGAGGGTCAACAACTTTGTCGAACACAGCCAGAGTTTAGAGAGAGGGAGGGAAAGCTAAGCATACATACTGCACTGTTCTGCTAGACCCTGAGCCAAAGATACGGCCCAACTATTTCTCACCTCCATTCCAACTTCGTCAACAACACACAGGGAGGTGAACAAACTGTCGATTTGAATTACACGCGGAGCACTAGAAGATCCGGCTGCAAATGTAATTTACTGCTAGAGTCTCGTGCCTCCGTGTCATTGAGACTGTAGGTCAGTCCACTACATTTAACCCGTCTAATGAGCTTTATGCAGAAACCCACTGACTATTTACCCTTACTAGTGCCCTGCCAAAATCATTACGCAAAAAAAGACAGTGTTTATACACAGACTGTTCTTTCTTGCTAAAGCATTGAAGAGTGCGCTTCAGGCAGGCTCTACTTCGGCAGGCACACACAATCACCACACTTGGTTATGCAGATCATGACTGTGGAGTGAACATTATTCATAATAAGAGATACATGGAGAAAATCAGACCTCTCTGAAATGAAAATGGATGGCCCTCAATTCAGCAAAATATATTTTACCCAAACCCACCCTGAAAGCTTAAAAAACAAGTGACCCTCCCCTATACCCAAAATGATAATGAAAACAAAGTGGATAGAAGAGATTAGAACATGTCTACCATATACCCTCACTTATTGGACAGACTTGAGCCTTAGATATGCAGTTTTAGAAACTGTTCTTCGTCCTGTTAGCATTACATGGTAACGTAAGACTTTTGATACTGCACAGGGCTGGGGGCCAGAAGGTTGTGGGTTCGCAGACCACCTTGGACAAGAGTAGGGGCAGAAAGCTCTACTTTAAAGTAAAAGCATTGCTAACTAGCTTGCCCATGACGTATTTATCAGAGTTATTGACCTCAAAATAAGCCAGAATCAAGTAATTTACAATGAGGTGCTGAAACTTGAAGCAGCAGCCGCAGCACAATCAATCGGAAATGACCAGCTAGCTCATGGTGCTGAAAGTAGGCAAATTGGAGTAGGAATAATTAATTTAAACCATCTGCATTTTAATTAGAATTTCCAAACAACAAGAGGGCTTTGTTTTGGAGCCTATTTCTTCCTATTTAAGAAATATCAGGTAGGCCTACCTGTTTGACAAATGAAAATCGCCTATAGGCTGCTATACTGTATCCATAGATTTGTCTGTCAAATCACCGAGCACTCTATAAATAGCCTACCTCCATGTCAGTGAAGGGCTTTTAAGTGAAAACAAAGACTCAAATTGAGGGGGTATGAGAGGGTATGCCATAGGTCTACCTTTTATAAAAGAAAATGGCAAAAAGCACAGGCCTACCCCTTTTTAGTTGAAGATTTTTAAGAAAATATAACAGATCTGATTATATAAAGTGATCTATAAGAGTGCTTTGGTTTGTGATGCTTTATGCTAGAAACAAGCTCTAAAATAAAAGAGAAAGACGTGCCTCCAATGCATGAGGGGATATCATTGTTTCGATTCTTTGACATTCAAAGGCTGACTTTGCTTGGGAAGTAATCAACTCCTTCAAAATAATAATCTCCTTCAAAAATGAAATAATGAACTTTTTCTAAATAATCAACTACTTCAAAAAGTTAAATAATCAAGTGCTTCACTCATTAGTTACCTAAAATATACTACATGGCCAAAAGTATGTGGACACCTGCTCGTCGAACATCTCATTCCAAAATCATGGGCATTAATATGGAGTTGGTCCCCCCTTTGCTGCTATAATAGCCTCCATTCTCCTGGGAAGGCTTTCCACTTGATGTTGGAACATGGCTGCGGGGACTTGCTTCCATTCAGCCACACCAGCATTAGTGAGGTCGGGCACTGATGTTGGGCGATTAGGCCTGGCTCGCAGTAGGCGTTCCAATTCATCCCAAAAGTGTTCGATGGGGTTGAGGTCAGGACTCTGTGCAGGCCAGTCAAGTTCTTCCACACCGATCTCGACAAACCATTTCTGTATGGACCTCACTTTGTGGATGGAGCCATTGTCATTGGAAGCACAGAATCGTCTAGATTGTCATTGTATGCTGTAGTGTTAAGATTTTCCTTCACTGGAACTAAAGGACCTAGCCCGAAGCATGAAATACAGCCCCAGACCATTATTCCTCCTCCACCAAACCTTCTCCTGGCATCCGCCAAACCCAGATTCGTCCGTCGGACTACCAGATGGTGAAGCGTGATTCATAACTCCAGAGAACGCGTTTCCACTGCTCCAGAATCCAATGGCAGCGAGCTTTACACCACTCCAGCCGATGCTAGGCATTGCGTATGATGATCTTAGGCTTGTGTGTGGCTGCTCGGCCATGGAAACCCATTTCATGAAGCTCCCGACGAACAGTTATTTTGCTGACGTTGCTTCCAGAGGCAGTTTGGAACTCGGCAGTGAGTGTTGCAAATGAGGACAGGCAATTTTATGGACTACAGCGGTCCCGTTCTGTGAGCTTGTGTGGCCTACCACTTCGCAGCTGAGCCGTTGTTGCTCCCATACATTTCCACTTCACTTCACTGTTTCTCAGTAAAGTATTATTTTTATCCTTAACCGTTGATTCCTCATCTGGTCTCTTCTCTGCACCTGGGTCCAACCTCACCATGTCACACATACAGTTGACCGGGTCAGCTCTAGCAGGGCAGAAATTTGACGAAATGACTTGTTGGAAAGGTGGCATCCTATGACGGAGTCACTGAGCTCTTCAGTAAGACCATTCTACTGCCAATGTTTGTCAATGGAGATTGCTTACCTAATCGGCAAATGCACTTTCAGCGAAAACATTCTACAATGTTATTTCAATATGAATCACTTCACAAGATAATTTGTTTACAAGAATAAAAATAAAAATCATTACTGAATTTACCCCAATAGTTTATAGGTCAGGTTATTTTTGTTTGCCGAGCTCTCTGGATCATTTATAACCAGAGACAATTTTTTAAACCTGCCCAATGGAAGAAATGTTTGTTATTTATACCCTGGTTCAGACATTGTCTTTTGTCTTTCTTCCAGCTGAGAGCTGAATGATATGAAGAGGTTTATGAACTAGTGCCTCCCCTGAAGAAGGCAGAAGGGCTCCATACCTCAGTTTAATTGCATACTGGGGCAACTTGTACAACAGCTAGAAATCCATCCAGTCCATCTCTTTTTTCAGCGCTGGGAACAATCCATTATTTACATACTTTGTCATGCGGATCAGTGTCATTTCAAAGGTCAAACACCTGTGATGCTTTTGTATTTATTCATCACACATACCAGCTGTTAAACAAACAGTGGGCATTAATAAAATATACATCAAATGTCAAAATAATATGCCATATCATACTTACGTACATGGAGAGATTTGAGTAATGTCGTTTGGGAAATTAGTCAGATTTTCCCTTGACCACTAGGTATATAAAAATGATTACAGTGATAAGGCAGCTGAAATCTTATAGCATGTCAACTGTACAGTTGATTTTAAGTATATGTAGATTATCTAAAACATGTTTCATGAAAGGTTGTTCATAGCATATGAAATGTGAAAATTAAATCTGTGATGTACTATTTTTTATGCTATTTACTGTAGCAGTACATTGTAGGGCAAACAGTGCATACAAATCATAGTAAAATAATACATAAAAACTATCTGAGCTTTCTAACAATATAAGGTAATGCTCACGGCCCTCATGAAGATATGTTTAACATTAACATTCAACAGGTTAAATTACAGTAAAAGTAATAAAGATATTGCAATGAGCCTGCCCTCAAAAAGAAATAAAGAACTGGAATCCCAGTTCCCATGAATATTGATAGCGATAAAAGTTGAGGTTGTCATTTTGAATGTTTTGAATCCTCTAGGAAATCTAGCTACACTCATAGAAAAAAGGGGGCCAATAGGGTTCTTCACGGAGGGATAGGGTTCTACCAAGAACTGTTTTGATCTGAAGATCCCTTTTTGGAAGACAAGGGTTCTTTGTAAGGCAAATAGTTCTACCTAGAACTGTTTTTAGAGGAAAGGGTCATTTGATAATTCTTTGGAAGGCAATAAGAGTTCTAAATAGAATCATATATTATATTTCCCAGCATGCTCTATTGCAAGGTGATTTTCAGAATTGTTTTTTTAATAGCTGTTTTTACATGTACATTGATTGGTTGATACATTTTATGCTACACAAATATTAAGAACATACATTTTTCTAAACTAATCCAATCTGTTAGTAGTTGGATTTATTGCACCCGTTCCAGTTTAGATGATTGAGGTACACTCAGTATTCAATCTTCCCTACCCAGCAAGTGATTCTGAATGCAGGTTGCATGATTACATGACAAACATGTATATGTACTGGATATCCTAACTCTGGCTGGATTCCAATAGGAATTACGCATCACTTTGCAAGCCAGCATAATGTGATTTGCAGACCTGATGTAAACTGTAAACCAGGATTTTCATAACACCATTGTGTTGGGGTATAACTAGGCCCTCAAAGAAAGGCCTTATGATATACAGTATGTAATGTATTGTCATAAAGAACTACATTTTAAGGCTGGTGGAACCGTTAATTGAGAGCTCAAGGAAGAACCTTTAGATTATAAAATGGTTCTCGGTAGAACCCTTCATAGAGGGTTCTAGGCAGAGCCATATACAGAGGGTTAAATAAAGAACCCTACATAGAGGGTTCTACCTAGCACCAAAAACTGAAAAACTCTATATGGTTCTACTTAGCACATTTTGTTCTAAGAGTGTACAGATAAGGTACATACATTTTCAACCACTCCAACCAGTTATGTGATGAACATGTTACTCATGAGCACTGAGCAGCAGTAGCAACGTGAGTGTGGTTGGCTGGAAGTCAGGGTCCCAATGCATGTCGCCTGAGTTGAGTAAGTGTGAAGCCCTGAACCCGTGAAAAAGTTTCACAAGATCAGGTAGAGGCTACTTCTGGGGATCAGGTTCCTATGGGAACAAAGCCTGGTGTTAGGGGCCTGGGCTGGGGAGACTATCCTCAGTATAGAAGCACAAGAGAGAAAGCCAAGCTACGAAAGCTCATTTCAAAGGCTCATGGCTGAGGAAAGCAACACATTTTCAAACAGCTAGTAATGTAAACCCCCAAAAACACAACACACTACCTTCACCCAACTCGACAGTTAAGTGTGGACCCTGTAGAGAGTGGCACGGTGAACTAATCCTGTAGGCCTCTTTCAATCTCGGTTCCTGATATTTCCCACAGAGGAAAGCAAACACCAAGCCCGGCAGCTCCGGCAATGTATTTCTGACCTGGCAAACGGTGAGAGGAACTGAAACACTGTATAAGGAAGTGAGAAGAACAAAGAAAGAGAGAGAGAGAGAGAAACAGAGAGAGAGAGAACAATGTTGAGGGTGAAAGTTGTTCAGTGAAAGAATGATCAGGGAGACTGGAGACTAATTAGGGAAACAGTTTTCCTTCAATTAGCAACTGGACCCAGACTGGTTCCCACTAAGAGCTATGGTGCTATAGCAGTCAAACAGGCTGAGTCATAGGCTTCATGAGAGGCCATGCGCTGTGAGCGTGAGCATGAAGCATACCATCTGGGCTCATAAAAAACCTGCGAACAGAGAGTCCTCAGAGTTACCATCAACACAGCCAAGTCACAGGCTGCATGCTGAGCCACACATAAAACAGGTCATGCTAATTCATTGGCAAGTTGTACTGTTGTGAATATTGAAATATATTAAATACATTTGAATGAATGTATATATTGAACATACAGTTCAAATGTAAATGGCAGGTTGGCATTTATCGGTATGACTCGTACTGGAGGCAGTCCTGTTTCAAGTTTTAATGTCACGTGCACAAGTACAGTGAAAAGCCTTTCTTGTTAACTGGGTAATCACTAGCTGGCACAGCCACAAAGTAATACAATCAGATTTTAAACTTAACTCTAACCTTAACCACACTGCAAACCTTATGCCTAACCCTAACCTTAAATTGAGACCAAAAAGCACATTTTTGCTTGCATACATTTTTACGATACATAGCCTATTTTAACTTTGCAGCTGGCTCATCTAGTGGACATCTCTCAGCTCTGCCTCCAGGACAAGATTCATCCCAATAAACATCAACCTGCATGTAAATGAGATTGCAGACTTCTGAGGACGTCAGTTGAGTTTGGAATGCTACTGTTCTATTTCAGTAGAGATCACATTGTTTTCATATTAACATTGTTTTCATGTGGTCCTGTGTGGCTCAGTCGGTAGAGCATGGCGCTTGCAACGCCAACGGTCGTGGATTCAATTCCATCTGAATGCATGACTATATGTCTCTTTGGATAAAAGCATCTGCTAAATGGAATATACAATAGTGTTTCTGAACTCTGGGTCAGAAACACTATCACGGTGCTTGGATAAACTTACATCTTCCTGATCACGTTGTCCGGCGCCACATTTTCCTAACGGAAACCCTGGTACATTGGATGGTGCCCTCATTGATTGTGACCCGACTTATAGGCCTAAATATCTGGGTATCTGGATTGAGGAAAAGCTATATTTAAAAAATCATGTTAATGAATTAGTTAAGAAATGAAGAATAAACATGGGCTTCTTTTATAGGAATAGGTTATGCCTTTAAACATAGAATTCAGTTGACATTCATAACGGTTATAGACTATGGCAATTTTGTCTATATGAATGCAGCTGCCACACTGTAGCCTATTGAAGCCATTGGACACTGTGCACTGCACTTTACTCACGGCCATAGGTTCAGTAGCCTACACATCACTGCATTCTGTATCAGAAAGTAGGCTTGCCCTCTTTGAAGTCTGGTAGATCGATGCATTGCACTCTTTGATTATAAAGCCCTCCTGCATAAACCCCCGCCGTACTTCATTGTTAACTTACAGACGTACGAGATACCAGACGTAGTCTCAGGGAGGTTAACTCTGAAGAGCCCCTCACTCTCCACTGAGTTAGGTAAATCTGCTTTTTGTTTGCAGCTTCACACTGGGCACAAACTGGTTGAATCAACATTGTTTCAACGTAATTTGTCAATGAGTGATAAAGTGTGTTCACATTTAATTTGTTCTGTTAGTGAATCTATGTAGTTTTTAAGTGAAGATATCTCAACCATCATTCTCACGACAGCACATCGGTAACAGTCTGTGACAACTACATTAGAATCACTTCTGGCAGCGATTACAGCTGGGAGAATTTCTTACAATATTTTCACATTATTCTTTAAAAATGATTCTGGTTGTTGATCATTGCAAAACAGCTATTTTAGAATCTTGCCACAGATTTTCATGCCGATTTAAGTCAAAACTGTAACTAGGCCACTCAGGAAAATTCAATGTCGTCATGTTAAACACTATTGCACACAGTGAGTACATGCAACTTATTATATGACTTGTTAAACACATTTTTACTCAACTTATTTAGGCTTACCATAACAAAGGGGTTGAATACTTATTGACTCAAGACATTTCAGCTTTTCATTTTTTATTAATTTGTAAAAAATTCTAAAAACATAATTGCACTTTGACATTATGGAGTATTGTACGTATGCCAGTGATAAAAAAAATCTAAATTTAATCCATTTTAAATTCAGGCTGTAACAACCAAATGTGGAAAAAGTCAAGGGGTGTGAATACTTTCTGAAAGCACTGTAGCTAATGTTTTCCTGCGTTTAAGTAAGATTGCATGATTCATTTACGATAGAGTACATTCATAACATGTATTGATTCCAATAATATTAACACCTTAAATGACCTGCTATTGTTTGGGCATTAGTTGAAATGGGCTATGGTATGTTTCCTTCGTTTTTATGTAGGCCTAATTAAAGTACACGTAAAATACATTGTGTTTGCACTGATTCCTCACGGTATACCAATCACTCCATGTTCCTGTTCTGCCCACACACTGTTACTGGAAGTGCACCACATGCGCCATGCTCTCTACCGCAGTCATTGGTGCAGGAATAGCCTTTTTAGCCTCTTAGCTTGATTACATATGTAATTCATTTCCTGCCATGCTCATCCTTCCAAATCGTAATTAGTGGGTGAACTCAATGGGAGTTTCTATAAATGTATGTAAGACTGATGCATAGGTTGCTCATCAGAGGAAGTGCACACAGCACACACTAAAGATGTCAAACACTTGCATAGTGACTTCCTAGGTCTGTATTGTAATGATGCTGGAGGGGAGAATAACATCTGTGGTGCTGTATCTGACGCTAATGAACAAACACTTGAATTCACACGAGGAAATTGTCATGGTACACTTCAAAAGGTGATGTGATGATGACCCTGATTCATAAGGAATGAGGCTGGTAGTGTAGTGGTGTAGTACTGGTTCATCTTGTTTGCCAACTGTTGAATGGTCTCTGGAAGGATGTCACATTATATACAGTCCAATTATGTATAAGTACATTATTGTGTAAACTGTTTAATTGCAGTGCAGCAGCTCCCCAGTTGTTTCCATCGTATATATCCTGTTTATTTTCTTGATGCATGCTCCTGTTGAGTGTATACATTCGCTGTAGTTCCAAGCCAATGTATACTATTGTAGGAATCAGGAGTTGAATGTATATTAATTATATATATATGAAATGTGCTTAAAACCCACATAGTTCAGGCACATAATATACCTTAATTATGGCTGGGATCCCGTTAACGGGATCGATATGACAACAGCCAGTGAAAGCGCAGGGCGCCAAATTCAAAACAACAGAAATCTCATAATTAAAATTCTTCAGACATACAAGTATTTTACACCATTTTAAAGATAAACTTGTTGTTAATCCCACCACAGTGTCCGATTTCAAAAAGGCTTTACGACGAAAGCACAACAGATCATTATGTTAGGTCAGCACCTATTCACAGAAAAACACAGCCATTTTTCCAGCCAAAGAGAGGAGTCACAAAAAGCAGAAATAGAGATAAAATGAATCACTAACCTTTGATGATCTTCATCAGATGACACTCATAGGACTTCATGTTACACAATACATGTATGTTTTGTTCGATAAAGTTCATATTTATATCCAAAAATCTCAGTTTACATTGGCGCGTTATGTTCAGTAATGTTTTGCCTCCAAAACATCCAGTGATTTTGCAGAGAGCCACATCAATTTACAGAAATACTCATAATAAACATTGATAAAAGATACAAGTATTATACATGGAACTTGAGATAAACCTCTCCTTAATGCAACCGCTGTGTCAGATTTCAAAAAAACTTTCCGGAAAAAGCACACCATGCTATAATCTGAGTGCAGCGCTCAGAGCCCAAACAAGCCATGAAGATATCCGCCATGTTGTGGAGTCAACAGATGTCAGAATAGCATTATAAATATTCACTTACCTTTAATGATCTTCATCAGAATGCACTCCCAGGAATCCCAGTTCCACAATAAATGTTTGATTTGTTCCATAAAGTCCATAATTTATGTCCAAATACCTCCTTTTTGTTCGTGTGTTCAGTACACAATCCAAACTCACGATGCGCGGGCAAGTCCATGCGAAAGTTCAGACAAAAAGTCATATTACAGTTCGTAGAAACATGTCAAACAAAGTATAGAATCAATCTTTAGGATGTTTTTAACATAAATCTTCAATAATGTTCTAACCGGAGAATTCCTTTGTCTGTAGAAATGCGATGGAACGCAGGTCTAACTATCACGTGAACGTGCGTAGTGAGCTCATGGCACTCTGCCAGAGCCCTGACTCAAAGAGCCCTCATTCCCCCCTCCTTCACAGTAGAAGCATCAAACAAGGTTCTAAAGACTTTGGACATCTAGTGGAAGTCTTAGGAAGTGCAATATGACCAATATCCCACTGTGTATTCGATAGGCGATGAGTTGAAAAACTACAAACCTCAGATTTCCCACTTCCTGGTTGGATTCTTTCTCAGGTTTTTGCCTGCCATATGAGTTCTGTTATACTCACAGACATCATTCAAAAAGTTTTAGAAACTTCAGAGTGTTTTCTATCCACATATACTAATAAAAATATGCATATATTAGCAACTGGGACTGAGTAGCAGGCAGTTTACTCTGGGCACCTTATTCATCCAAGCTACTCAATCCTGCCCCCAGCCATAAGAGTTATTAACAAGTCAGAAAAAATACACTCACTCTACATTAAGGTTTAATAGTAGGGGTACATATAGAATGCAGTGTCAAGCCATTGCATACTAAATCAGAAGCCGACTATGCAACTAATATAAAATGATAACATTTTCTTAAAACCCACTTACTGAATAGAGGCACGTATACAAATTAATGAGTGTAAGGTTTAATAACAGGAGCAGTTATCGTGGGTTGATAGCATCAACATTATGATCAAAATACAATCATTTGGTCACTGAACGAATCAGAAACAAATACACAAGATTTAACAGTGGGAGCAGTTACACTACATAGTCAAAGGTATGTGGACACCTGCTCATCGAACATCTCATTCCAAAATCATGGGCATTAATATGGTCCCCCCTTTGCAGCTACAGTATAACAGCCTCCACTCTTCTGGAAATGCTTTCCACTAGATGTTGGAACATTGTTGCCCGGACTTGCTTCCATTCAGCCACAAGAGCATTCGTGAGGTTGGGCACTGATGTTGGGCGATTAGGCCTGGCTCGCAGTCAGTGTTCCAATTCATCCTAAAGGTGCTTGATGGGTTGAGGTCAGAGTTCTGTGCAGGCCTGTCAAGATCTTCCACACCAATCAAACAATTTCTGTATGGACCTCGCTTTGTGCACGGCGGCATTGTCATGCTGAAACAGGAAAGGGCCTTCCCCAAACTGTTGCCACAAAGTTGAAGCACATAATTGTCTAGAATGTCATTGTATGCTGTAGCATTAAGATTTCCTTTCACTGGAACTAAGGGGCCTAGCCCAAACTATGAAAAACAGACCATTATTCCTCCTCCAACAAACTTTACAGTTGGCACTATGCATTGGGGCATGTAGCGTTCTCCTGGTATCTGCCAAACCCATATTCGTCCGTCGGACTGCCAGATGGTGAAGCGTGATTCATCACTCCAGAGAATGCTTTTGCACTGCTCCAGAGTCCAATGGCGGCGAGCTTTACACCACTCCAGCCGACGCTTGGCATTGCATATGGTGACCTTACATGCTGACCAGACCGGACACGTCGCGTGTGCGAGCGTCGCAAAATAAATGTAGAAATCCATGTTATTCAATTATTGCACCCACACTGCTCGCGCACTCCAACGAGTGTCTGCGATGCCAAGGGCTAAAATAGAACTCCTTTCTATTTCTGAAGCAGATCGCGCTGAAAGTCCTGCCTCTCCCATCTCCTCATTGGTTTATAGAAGCAGGTACCCACGTGCCATCTCCTCATTGGTTATACCCACGTGGGTGATTGAAAGACGAACTGTTTTGCCGGTCGTCGTGGTAATACAATGAAAGTTTAGATGCGATCACCATATAAGTTCAAAGATGAAAAAGCCTGGAAGGAGGAGAGATGACTAGAAACGATTCGGTTGGCCGTTTTATGTGTGGATTAATTGTCGGAGTAGAGGACCTTGTGGATTTCAGGTAAACTAATAACTCAATATTTATATCCCAGGACAAATTACCTAGCAACAGCAAGCTAGCTAAATAGGACAAATTAGCTAGCAAGTGCAAGCTAACTAGCTAAATTGCCATACATGTTTAATGCTTTTCGACCTGTCCCCAAATTAATGTCATTGGTTCAGAGTTTGTTTTGATATTTTAACCTGCGTGTCGTGATCGCATTTGGTGTGGGGGGACACGCGCGCAGCCGGTTTGGGTTCCGTGTTAGGCTTGTGTGCGGCTGCTCGGCCATGGAAACCCATTTCTTGAAGCTCCTGACGAACAGTTCTTGTGCTGAGCAGTTTGGAACTTGGTAGTGAGTGTTGCAACCGAGGACAGACGATTGTTACGCTTCAGCACTTGCCGTTCCCATTCTGTGAGCTTGTGTGGCCTACCACTTTGCAGCTGAGCCATTGTTGCTTCTAGATGTTTTCACTTCACAATAACAGTACTTACAGTTGACCGGGGTAGCTCTAGCAGGGAAGAAATTTGACAAACTGACTTGTTGAAAAGATGGCATCCTATGATGGTGCTACGTTGAAAGTCACTAAGCCCTTCAGTATGGGCCATTCTACTGCCAATGTTTGTCTATGGAGATTGCATGGCTGTGTGTTCGATTCTATACTACTGTCAGCAACAGGTGTGGCCGAAATAGCCAAATCCACTAATTTGAAGGGGTGTCCACATACTTTTGACTCCAAGACCCAGTTCCATCCTGGGTACAGATGCAGGATATTCATGTGATCACCCTGTTGCAGGAGAACTTTCCTGCAATGCAGGACATTTTAAACTTGTACTGTAGTGTATTTTAGGTTTAAAAAGAAGTCTGAAGTTTGTGATTTTCCCTCATGAAAAATGGATCTACCCTTGCAAAAATGTCCATTAATTACAATCCACATTACCTGTTGCTTGCAGGATTATTTTCCTGGTGTAGCAAACTGGCTCAAATTAAGATCCTACATGTGTATGTCTCTCAAGCCCCATTTATACCTTGTGTTAACATGGGTACTTTGTCCTGATCTTGTTGTCTACATTCTGATCTTCAGAAATGTGTCTACACATGGTATTAAAATGTGTCTGTTATCTGCCCAATGTGTCTGCATTGTGACCAGATTTCCTGGTCCCTTCCTTTAAGCAAATTATTTCACAGCTAATCCTTCAAAATAATATTTATTTATTGTCAGACACATATTGATGTAATCAGTCAATGGTGCCACCTGTCAATGATTTTAAAGGGTGGAATAATGATGATTTAAATAGTTTCTCTATCCAGATCTGTCTACACTTTTATTTTACCTTTATTTAACTAGGCAAGTCAGTTAAGAACAAGTTCTTATTTTCAATGATGGCCTAGGAACGGTGGGTTAACTGCCTTGTTCAGGGGCAGAACGACTTGTAAGATATCCAAACACAATGCGTGTCTGACTATCTCTGAAGGTGAGCAGAATGATTTGATCACAATCAAAGCACAATGTCTTTCGATTGTGCCCCAATGGACAAGATCCGGACAAATGACGATAGTTAGAACCAGGTATAAATGGGGATTCAGAGAACCAAGGAACAGTCTCTAGCTAGCTCCTGAGACATCAATCATTCAACTCAGAAAGTGTTCCCCAGTTTCCTAGGCAACTAGCAAGGCCATAGAGGCTTAGTTGGTGACTGTTTGTTGATGTTGAAGGCTGAGGTGATGGGGGATATGATGTTGTCATTTGAATTTTCAGGAGGAACTTGAAAATAAGATTGGTTTGATGTTGAAATGTAGGGCTCTTACCAATCAGATCCGCTTTAGCCAACATTTGCATAGCGGTTGTTTTAAGGTGTCGGAGGTGGAACAGCATTAGAGCTGTCCAATCCACAAGTGGCTCCCGGCATTATACCTAAAGTGGACATGCCATTGGCTGCATGGAGTCGCATTAACAGAAATCCCCATGCAGCCTGGTTTACAAGTTTGAGCACTGGAATGTGAGATCAAGTGTAGCTGCTCATAAATTTGATGGCTCCAACGCAGTTCCACCTCCGACACAGCCAAAACATCTGCTATCGCTGTTTAATGCTTGACCTAATTTAATTCAGGCCTTAATTATACTTTCCAGTATCATTGCGCAAACTCTGTCTCTTTTAGGCATTGAATGCTAGACACAAAATCCAAATATAGCTACATCTTGATAAGACTTAATTATCTGTAATTTACAACAATTTGGTCTGCAGTTTTACAGCTATGTTGACATTAAGAGCATTCAAAGGTCTTCAGTTTCACTATCAATCTCAAGTGATTGTACTGCTCCCATAATAAACATTGTCATCCGAGAAACACATCCCTGTTGTTTATACATAATTGTTTCTGGGTAAGCCCTTCCTATGCATTCTCAAGAGGAAACCCCACAGCTTGTAACTGTGTGAGAAGTTCTAGCATTTAGATTTAGGACTCTTCTCTCTCAAGGTAATGCACTCTTCTTTCCAGTAGTGGAATATTGAATAAATAGAAAACATGCAATTAAGTGGAAAAGATAAAGGACTACATATAATTAGTACTTAGCGTTCTCATTGACTTTGGCCTATCTGTCTTTTTCAGAGCCTTCTACAGTTCTATCTTCTTCCATCTCCACAAAAGGCCCAGTGGGAAAGCCTGTAATGTATTCCCCATAGCCTGTCCTGGAAGCCACAGCAGGAAATGTTATTAGTGATAAAATCAAATAAACTTTGCTCCTCGCAATGGTGAGGGATGCTGCTGGACAAATCAGATTAACACAGCAACTGAATGGCTTTGGCCCCCAGCCCAACTTAATTTCCTATATATTTGTTCACTCTGCTGCCAGCCAGATAACACTTGAAGCAGTGTTTCTCTCCTCTACCTTCTCCAATTAACTACAGATCCATTGTTGATAACAAAATGGATGTGTGCACGAGGAGAGATTAGGGGTGCATCAGCCTCATCTGTTTGGCCTTTTCCTTCTAAGACAACTTCAAGTGTGTGTGTGTGTGTGTAAGTGTGTGTGCCTGCCTATGTGTGCCCCTCTTTCTCCCCACTTTTGTTCAAGGATAACAAGGTCTCTTGGGAACATTGGGTAAACACCAATACACCATGTTCTTGTCAACCAGTGAAGGGGCAGGATGAGTCATCCATTAAAGAAATATAACAGTCCTCCTCGCAATCTGTCACAAAAGCTTCTGAGACCAAACAAGTGGTGCTTTTCAAAACCTTGCGACCTTGAGTTTCATTCAATAAGTGTCAAACTTGACATACCCATTGTTGATTGATGATGGAATATATTTGTTGTTTGGTTATGACTGAAAGACAGCCGCTAATTGATGGAATTGATTGGTTAGGTAGTCATGACAACATAAACGGCAAATGCTGTGGTCAACTGTGCATGTCACTTTCTTGTGCATCAGTCTGTTTAAGCTCTGTTATTCACTAAAATCATGTGTTGCTGTTGGTTTTCTATACTGAATAAAAGACGGTTATACTTCACAAACTGGTCAGTGAAATGACAGTGCCCTGTTCGGTTGGTTAAACACACATCCGTCATTGACAGGCTTCTGTCCATGTTGGGGAACCCACTGGGAATCAACATCTGTTTTTGCTGTCAACTGATTACAAATCTAGGATATTAATTTGATCACTTTTGTTACTGTTACGTTCCCCAGTTTTCTGTGTTGTGGTATGTATTTGAGTGTGTGTTTCAGGAGATAGCTTCCTGAGTTCTCCATGGCAAATTGATAATTGGAGAGCTGACCACGCCCCCTCGTCAAGAAGCAGCTGACACTAATTACCTTTGCCACCTGAGGAATATAAAAGCCAGTGTTCTGTTCAGGAAGAGAGATCTTTTTTGGAGGGAGAGACATCATTAGAGAGAAGATTTTGGAAAGATTGGAGAGAGAGATCCTTGCTTGAGAATTTGATTGTGATAAAGTGTTGGTTGTTTCTCAGAGATTTGGTATGTACTATATAAGTTGTTGCTGAGGGAGCTGATTGGTTATGTCTTATGTGTTATAGCACGCACTGTTTTGATTATTGAAATTGTTTGTTAATAATTGTTCTGTTTCATTTGTTCCCAGGTGGGAAGGAGAAGGCACTTTGGGAGTGCTTAGGCAAGAGGCCCGCGGGCATACATATACCCGTAGTATATTCATTGTCTAGGCACACTAGGTAAGACCTGGGCGGACCACCCCCTGTATTTTGGTTAGGGCACCAGGTGGTGCTAAGATAGGTAAGTAGTGGGTAGGCAGGTTAGATGGGGAAGTTTTGATATTTACTTTCTTTGCTTTGGTTCCGTCCAGGTCTTACCTAGTGTGCCTAGACAATGAATATACTACGGGTATATGTATGCCCGCGGGCCTCTTGCCTAAGCACTAGCCCCTTTTCCAGCCCCTGAGAATGCACAGCAGAAAATGCAAACTTGTTCAGTGTAGTGTATTTAATGTTCAAAAAGGCTTCTAAAGTTTGTAATTTCCACTTAAAAATGTCAGACTTAATTTGCCCCAAAAAATGTTTTGTCAACACCTACAAAACAAAAATCCATTAATTATAATCCACATAAAAATTCACATTTCCTGTTGCTGCAGGATTATTTTCCTGCTTTTGCAAACTAGCTCAAATTAAGATCTTACATCTGTATTTTACTCTTCTGTATCACAGATGCCCTTATACTTCACATGTCCCAATGTTTTCCCCACTCGGAACTGTGCACAGCTCAGTTTTAACAAGAGAACACACAACAGGATCAAAAATGGACTTCACATTTTCAGATGGCCCATCACTTTTAAAGTTCTTGACCAGAGCACGCTAATCTAACATTTCATTGCAGATACTAATTTCACTATAACTTCCAAAAGCCACATTTATGGAAAGTTACGTAACAGTGGAATTGTTTCTAATAATCCATGAAGTGTCTTAATAGGGTGTTGGGCCACCATGAGCCACCAGAGCTGCCAGAACAGCTTCAATGCGCCTTGGCATAGATTCTACAAGTGTCTAGAACTATATTGGAGGGATGCGACACCATTCTTCCACAAGAAATTCAGTATTTTTGTTTTGTTGATGGTGGTGGAAAACACTGTCTCAGGAGCCGCTCCAGAATCTCCCATAAGTGTTCAATTGCGTTGAGATCTGGTGACTTAGACACACAACCACACACATTCTTTAAACCCCCTATGCTCCTTTGAGACCACTCTTTCAAATTCCTTATTCCAGCCGCGGCAGCCAAAATAATTAGCAAATGGGTATTTTTTTATGATGGGATGTTTGAATTGCTTAATTACCTCAGGAACCACACCTGTGTAGAATCACCTGCTTCAATATACATTTACTCAAGTGTTCCCTTTATTTTGTCAGTTACCTGTACATAATTGATCGTGACATAGTCTTTTCCAGGTCATCAGTTAATGTTGTCTAAATCAGCCACAGTACAGATCAGGAAACCTGCCTTTGTATTGTTTTGAGGCCTAACTGAAAATGTGTATCTGATGTCCTGCTTCGTGTTTTGTATCAGTGAGCCAAGTTTTCTGGCTCAGTATGTGGGTGGTATGACTTTGCTCCAGAGGCAAGACAACCAGTGAGCGTGATGGGGCAGTAGAGGCACGAGCATGGACCAATTACCGGTGAGCTATAGTGCACTAATCTACAGTTTTTATGGTCAATAACGATGCTACCACATCTGTTCCAACAGCAAGCACATGCTCACGTGCACACACTTACATGCATGCAAGTATGCACGCACATACCACACCTCTTATTTACTATATGAGACATGCCCAGACTGAGGGCACGTGAAAACAGCCAAACGATAAGTACATCGCGGGAGCCCAACTCATTCATATGTACAAATAAATGGCATATTTATGAAAGCCATCGCAGATTTGAAGCGTCCACAGTTAGTGGCAGAGTGTTTCATTTAATGTGAATCTCGGGTGTTATTTAAAGTAGTCAATCCACACTCCAAATGAATGTCTCTCAGCATAGACCATACAACAAACATACAGTACATCACCATGAGGAGACGGTAAACCAATATAGTCTGCATTGATGTCCATATCTACGAGCCAAAGGTCATTTTGTATTAGACAGAATATACTGGATAGGGGCTCGAGAGCGATATAAAGGGAGCAAATGCTTGACTGCATCAGGTAGGCTCTCTGATTGAAGTCTGCTTTAAAGGAAATGACTTGTCTTTGTAGTGTGCGGGAGTATGCGGCTATGCGGCTCGATGTGCATGTACTGGTAAATCATAGATATGAGGCAGCGCCCCAGTTCCTCTGACGGAGAGTAATTGAATCTCTCCGATTCGCAGAAGTGGAGGCAGCTGCAGAGGAGGGTCATAAATATAGTGGGGATGAAGAATTCTGCGTAACCCTGGCCGCCTTCTCAGGTCCCCCACGTGCAGTTTCATTTAATTAACTGATCACTGGTTGACCCGCACATGGCCTAACAGTTTTGAAAAAGCCTAACTGCACGTTTTCCAATAACTTGGGATTGCCATTTACAGCATAACAGATTCTAATATAAAATATACTAATAATAATCTGTGTTTTAGTAATGTAGTTAATAAATCAAACAGACACAAAGGAGACAATGATTATGCCAACAGATGCTTTGAATAGAAATGACCTAGAAATCAGTTGAAACAAAAGGTGACTGGTTAAACGGTGCTTACCTGGTTTACATTTGGTGCCTTTTGAAAAGTGTAACTTAGTCCCCCAAAAAGTTAGATTTCACCTCATTTTAACATGCTGTCATAAAGAGCATATGTTTAACTTCATAAAATCACGTTTTCCCATCTCAAGAGGGAAAAATAAAAATAAGAGTTGCATATTGAGTGCCAAATAAAGTAACAGGATTGACCGTAATAGGATTGACTGTAACAGGGTTGACAATTTCATCTTAAATCGCTTTGTGACAGGGGGAATGGAAACTTGTGTGCAACAGGGAGAGGCATTTGAATGTAAAAAAAACAATGTTAAAAAATGTCTAGCCTGTCTATCTATGGGTAACAGGGTTGACGTGTTATGCTCGACCCGCTCAGTTTTCCACCACAAAACACTAGAATATTACCAAAAGAGTAGAACCAGACTCCCTGCTTTTACACTATGATTTGACTATTAAATGTTCAATGTTTCTTATGAAAAAGATATTTAAAAATAAATAGTTTCACCATAGTAAAACGACAGCTCAGATCACATAACAGGGTTGACTTTAAAATGAGGGACAGACGTAAATGAATCACACATACCATGAAATAAATAATAATTGTCAGAAATTACTCTCAAAGCAATAAAATAAGTAGGGCTTTACAATGATGATAAAAACTTGTAGAAATGTTGGGTTAAGTGAGTTTAAATCTTCCTACAATTCACAGCGGGTGCACAGAGGGACATGTCAAAAGTTTTTATTCATATTGAAAATCGTATTAATTGAATTCTCCATGTGGTTTACGTATATTAAAGGGAGCTTAATTTAATATAACAGGCTTCAATATTGGAGCACAATTTCTACTTAAAAAAAATCGAAGGGATGCAAAAATCACAAATTTCGTGGCAGTTAAGCCACATCCGCATGCCTCAATTCGCTGACCCCTGACTAATACTGTACTAGACTTAGCCCAACTGTCTAATGACGAGGTAAATTGTCTAAGTCGCTTTGCTGCCTTACACTGTAGGCACATATTTTTTTTATGGAAGTGACCAGGCTATTGTGTTGAAAGATAGTGACGGGTTCAGACATGGCATGTTCAAAGAAATATAAGGTAGAATCCATTACATGTAGGTTGCAGTTACATTTGTTAAAGGTTAAGTGATGAAAGAAATAAGAACTGATTTCTGATTAAATCACTGATGACTGACACATGCATTAGAAAACTACAAAGTAGTCCACAACTGCAAGGCTCTCCAGAGGGCGGTGCTGTCTGCACAACGCATCACCAGTGGCAAACTACCAGCCCTCCAGGACACCTACAGTGCCTTGCAAAACTATTCAACCCCTTTGGCTTTTTCCTATTTTGCTGCATTACAACCTGTAATTTAAATAGATTTTTATTTGGATTTCATGTAATGGACATACACAAAATAGTCTAAATTGGTGAAATGAAATGAAAAAAAGAACATTTTTAAAAAATATATATCTTTTTTTAACGGAAAAGTGGTGCGTGCATATGTATTGACCCCCTTTGCTATGAAGCCCCTAAATAAGATCTGGTGCAACCAATTACCTTCAGAAGTCACATAATTAGTTAAATAAAGTCCACCTGTGTGCAATCTAAGTGTGACATGATCTGTCACATGATCTCAGTATATATACACCTGTTCTGAAAGGCCCCAGAGTCTGCAACACCACTAAGCAAGGCCCACCACCAAGCAAGCATCATGAAGACCAAGGAGCTCGCCAAACAGGTCAGGGACAAAGTTGTGGAGAAGTACAGATCAGGGTTGGGTTATAAAAAAATATCTGAAACTTTGAACATCCCATGGAGCACCATTAAATCTATTATTCAAAATGGAAAGAATATGGCACCACAACAAACCTGCCAAGAGAAGGTCGCCCACCAAAACTCACGGACCAGGCAAGGAGGGCATTAATCAGTGGCAACAAACAGACCAAAGATAACCCTGAAGGAGCTGCAAAGCTCCACAACAGAGATTGGAGTATCCGTCCACTTTAAGCCGTACACTCCAAAGAGCTGGACATTACGGAAGAGTGGCCAGAAAAAAAACATTGCATAAAGAAAAAAATAAGCAAACACGTTTGGTGCTCACCAAAAGGCATGTGGGAGACCCACCAAAAATATGGAAGAAGATACTCTGGTCAGATGAGACAAAAATGTAGCTTTTTGGCCATCAAGGAAAATGCTATGTATGGTGCAAATCCAACACCTCTCATCACCCCGAGACACCATCCCTGCCCATTTTCATCGGCAGGGACTGGGAAACTGCTTAGAATTGAAGGAATGATGGATGGCGCAAAATACAGGGAAATTCTTGAGGGAAACCTGTTTCAGTCTTCCAGAGATTTGAGACTGGGACGGATGTTCACCTTCCAGCAGGAGAATGACCCTAAGTATACTGCTCAAGAAACAATTGAGTGGTTTAAGGGGAAACATTTAAATGTCTTGGAATGGCCTAGTCAAAGCCCAGACCTCAATCCAACTGAGAATCTATGGTATGACTTTAAGATTACTGTACACCAGCGGAACCCATCCAACTTGAAGGAGCTGGAGCAGTTTTGCCTTGAATAATGGGCAAAAATCCCAGTGGCTAGATTTGTCAAGCTTATAGAGACATAAGCCAAGAGACTTGCAGTTGTAATTGCTGAAAAAGGTGGCTCTACAAAGTATTGACTTTGGGGGTGAATAGTTATGCACACTCAAGTTCTGTTTTTTTGTCTTATTTCTTTTTTGTTTCACAAAAAATATTTTGCATCTTCAAAGTGGTAGGCATGTTGTGTAAATCAAATGATACAAACCCCCCCAAAAATCTATTTTATTTCCAGGTTGTAAGGCAACAAAATAGGAAAAATGCCAAGGGGGTGAATACTTTTGCAAGCCACTGAACAGCACCCGATGCCACAGGAAGACAAAAAAGATCATCAAGGACAACAACCGCCCGAGCCACTGCCTGTTCACCCCACTAGCATCCAGAAGACGAGGTCAATACAGGTGCATCAAAGCTGGGACTGAGAGACTGATAAACAGCTTCTATCTCAAGTCCATCAGACTGTTAAAGAGCCATCACTAACAGAGAGAGGCTGCTGCCTACATACAGACTTGAAATCATTGGCCACTTTAATAAATGGATCACTAGTCACTTTAAATAATGCCACTCTAATAATGTTTACATACCTTGCATCACTCATCTCATATGTATGTACTGTATTTTAGTCTATCTATTGCATCTTGCCTATGTCGCTACACTCACAAGAACATCTGCTAACCATGTGTACAGTATGTGACCAATTTAATTTGATTTGAGGAAGAGGTTATTTTCCTGACATCACTCCGCCAGGGCCCTCACCTCCTCCCTGAAGGCTGTCTCGTCATTGTTGGTAATCAGGCCTACTTCTGTTGTGTCATCTGTAAACTTGATGATTGAGTTGGAGGCGTGCGTGGCCACGCAGTCAGGGGTGAGCAGGGTGTACAGGAGGGGGCTGAGCACGCACCCCAAGGCCTCATGTGGGTCCCATCTAAGGCCCAATGTCTCTCGGAGGGAGTTTATAAGAACCCTGAGGACTGTGGAGAAGAATACCAGGGGAAGCAGGGAAAGACAGAGAGAGACAGGGTTGGAGGCCTTCCATGAGGGTTGGAGGCATTCCATGAGGGTTGGAGCTCTTCCCTGAGGCTTGGAGCTCTTCCCTGAGGCTTGGAGCTCTTCCCTGAGGCTTGGAACTCTTCCCTGCGGGTCGGAGCTCTTCACTGAGGGTCGGAGCACTTCACTGAGGGTCGGAGCTCTTCTCTGAGGGCTGAGAGAGAAAGAGAGCCTGAGCAAAGCCATCAAACATGGCTTGACATGATTAGCTCTGATGATGACAGTTGTTAGCATAGTGATACAATTCTACTGTATCACTGGCTATACCCTTAGCTTCTTCAACACAATCAATCTCCACTTCTCCAGTTGATGTGTGGGTGCATCACCCAGGTGGGTGCTACATGTTAGTGAGTGAGTATAGCTACCTCCATACAACAAAGTGCTTTGAGACCTTGTGAGAAGGTCTATATGAATGCATTCCAATGCCTTTTTCTGCAACACAACAACCCAGTCTCAAATATTCTCATCAATATCAGACTCCTCAATTGTAATTCTAGAACCTACAATTCTAAGAATTCTCGGACACTAACAATTTTGCCTGTACAACATCAAGCATTCCCTTGTGATGTCGGATCAGAGGACATAGCATCTGTCAAAATATGTCTATCTGTTAATGAAAATTGTAGCAATTGTGTATGGCTCATTGGATCTCCATTCAGGTTACCCGTTTCTTCAGTTGGGAGTTAATTATTTATCTCTTTCAAACTGAAACATCTTCCAGGCAAATTGCAACTTCTATGGGACCCTTATAAACAGGGAACATGTGTTTTTCTTATCCCCCTATTTAGAGATAAACTTCAAACATTAAAACCTATAAATGTATTGTTCGTTTGAGGACGTTTAGATACTGTGGCCAAATGGCAGTTACTGTATCTTTCCGCTCTACAATTTTTCTATTGCTGGCTGGACATACACTGATGCCTCTGATCCATGGCTTCCTGTTTTGTGCTTTATCCTTTTATTTACATTTGAATTGTACCCTGCCTACCAAGCACCCAGAACAGGAAACTCTCTGTATTATCCCTGAGTTTAGGAGGACATATAGAGCACAGAACAATTAAAGGTATCTCGCTCCAAAAATGTAACTTTGTCTCACGTTTTTCAGATCTCCAAAGTGGTAATTTAAAGTAATATTTGGCTCCAAAATCAACGTTTGTCTGAAAATGTTCAGACCTTCCCAGTGGTCTAATGTCGAGATGAGTCCACGCTCCACCTCCCATGCCATCTGTTGTGTAGATCCTGCGAACTGCAAATGAATGGGAGATGGGAAACATAATATGAGGAAATTGTATGGTGCCCATCTTTCCCATTAATTTGGGATTGAGTTATAGAGCTGGATCTACACAACAGATGTCGTGGGACGTGGACTTATTTCAACATCAGACCATTTAGGAGGTCTGAAAATGTTTGACAAACTTAGATTTTGGAGTGAACTATTGATTTAACTGTCAAACATAATGGAAATTCACACATTTATGTTCAACATTCACAATTTACGGCAACATTAGTGAAGTCGCAACCACCCCCTCCAAACAAACCACCCACACACACAGACTAATGATTTCTCATTTACGGTTCCATTTGATACATTTTCTATCAGATAGAGTATTTTCCCTCAATATGATAACGACATGGACGGATAGATCAGAACCTCCAGCGATCCGGCACAGAGGGTAAGCCAGTTGAAATGAGAGGGCGAGCAGAGCAGAGCACGGCTCCACCAAGCGGATTATTGTCCAAGCCTATAATCAGGGAACAAGGTTATTATAGTTTTGTGTTTTTAGATTTATTTTAATTTTGTTATTTTTTTCCGATTTGATTTGCTAGATTTGATTCAGTTTTGTTTGATTAAAACATTTCTATTTTTATTATATTTAATTTTATTGTTAGCGACAGAAAGTAGCCTATGTATGTGTTGTAGGTTATATTTCTTTCCTGTTAGCAAGTGATAACTAGTCCTTTTGGATATCCCAGACCTAGAGTAACAGCACTAGGTCTGGGGAGGTTGTTGGATTCTCAGACATTTCAACAACAAAAAAAGAGAACTCTTTATTTAGCTTGTAGGCAGACATCTCAGAACGTTGCGATTCAAAACCAAAGTTTGCAAGCAAAACTTTAGCCTTGGTTTTAGTGAAGGTAGATCATGTAAACTAGCCAATTGTGAAATGCACTCATTAAAAATAACCTCCGCCTTCTCCATCTCCATCTCGCTAGCTAGCTACTACTTTGTGTCCAGCGGGGCTGTCAACGCTAGGGTAACAAGTGTTTAAGCCGATGACATCACCAGATAAAGAAGTGACGCACTTCCCTGTTCCGACTCCTCCTCTCTGTTCCAACTGATGCAGGTACTTGTATAGACGTGTATGCTGGAAGATTGGTACATTGTGGGAGGCAACCCATCTGTCTAGAGACTCAGACTCATAGACATCGCATTGTATCTGTCCCATTATGGCTTCTGTGAGAGCACGGGCAGTCTGTTTTCTTCTTCTACTACTTCTGAGTTGACAAACAAACTGTAAGGGTGCACACTGCCACCTAGAGTGTGTTGTTTGAACAGGTATAAAGCCAAAGCCAATTTACTGCCACCTACAGTTATGGAATGTTTCCTCACGAGAATAATTCATTGGCTTATCCCTCCTGGTGACCTGAATGGAATTATGTGATTCTTCCTTAACCCATTGGACAGTCCCACCCAGTTGACTACTTCAAAATGGTGAAAGTCCTCAATGGCACTGCCCATGCTAAAACAGACTTTTGGGGACTAGAGTCCTCTCTCTATCTCTATGAGAGAAAGCTAGTGATCGTGATGCACAAGCTAGGCCTATTTGAAACATTGCCATCTCCTGGCAGAATTTACCTGCCAGATTCAAAAGCTCCAGTCTGTCACCAATGGCCACCTCCAAGCGGGAAAGCTGCCAAAGCAGGCTTGGACTACTTTTCCCAGGCATTAGCTCAGAGAAATTAACTCAATCAAACCTGAGACAATCAGTAGCAGTAAAAAAAAATGGGGAAGTTAATCCAGAAAAAGCAGCCATATTACAACCTGTGTGTTGTGATAATTGCTTTGTATGCTCTATAACCTGTTAGTTCATATGCATTAACACCGTGATATATAGGCCTGAGGCCAAGACAATAAGAAGACAGTGGCAGAATTAATTCAACCAAACGTTTGTTTCACTACAAAACCGGAGAGCAACACCTGTCCTGTGAAGTCCACAAAACATATTGCATGTAACAAACAGTTACATGACCTACAGCATGGTCAAGCAAGGTAATGTTTCCGACATTTTTGGACTACTAAACAACTCTTGACTTAGAACTACGGAGAGTTACTACAAGTCACAAAGAAAACAGGTTCTTCCTCCACTATTCCAGCACCATTTCAACTTCAACATAATCTAATCACCTCTGCTTAGTCTAATACAGTGACAACTAAAAGATACCAAAACATTTTGTCCAATCAACATAAGCTACATATGATGTGGCTGTCCATGTTACTGATTTCTCTGTGTGTGTGTGTGTGTGTGCAAGTAGAAACAACATGTTGACTCACCCTATTTGTAGAGAAATGCCAATGCCATCCTCCTCTTTCACGTTGCCTAAACGTTGTATGATTCTGTCATACAGCACACACTTTTAGTTGTTGTTGTCCTACCTGACTAAAATACTTGCTCGCTAGCCTAACTTCCTTTCTTGGGCAATGATACGCCAGGCCAGCTACTTAACATTAGCATACTACATGTATTGTAGCTACAGGGTTGGGTAGGTTACTTTTTAAATGTAATCCGTTGCTGTTACTAGTTACCTGTCTAAAATTGTAATCAGTAACTTAACTTTTGGATTACCTAGACTCAGTAACGTAATCGGATTACTTTCAGTTACTTAACGTGTAAAACACACAATAAAAAATATATTATTACCAATTTAACATGTATTGCAGCAGGATGTTTGAGCCAGTAAGCAGAGACACATTAGAACACATCACAAAACATTGTGACAAAAATGTATTTAAGCCCTGTATACCTGCCACTAACATGCGTCCTTCATCCTGATCTTGTCCATTTACACCTATAAGATCTGATCACAGTCAGACCACAATGCATCTTTTAATCATGTACACCTGTCTAAAAACGTGGTCACAAACACAATGTGCAGGACAAAGGGTACATGTTAAAACCAAGTATAAGTAAGGGCTTAACTTCTAGTTGCACACAATCCCGGATCCGGGAGCACCCTCATCAGTAAAAAAGCTGACTAGCATAGCTTAGCATAGCGCCACAAGTAAATACTAGCATCTAAATATCATGAAATCACAAGTCCAAGACACCAGATGAAAGATACACATCTTGTGAATCCAGCCATAATTTCTGATTTTTAAAATGTTTTACAGGGAAGACACAATATGTATTTCTATTAGCTAACCACGATAGCAAAAGACACAACTTTTTTTTCCCACCATTTTTTTACTGCATAGGTAGATATCACAAATTCGACCAAATAAAGATATAAATAGTCACTAACCAAGAAACAACTTCATCAGATGACAGTCTGATAACATATTTATTGTATAGCATATGTTTTGTTCGAAAAATGTGCATATTTCAGGTATAAATCATAGTTTTACATTGCAGCCACCATCACAACTCTCACCAAAGCAACTAGAATAACTACAGAGAGCAACGAGAATTACCTAAATACTCATCATAAAACATTTATGAAAAATACACAGCGTACAGCAAATGAAAGACAAAGATCTTGTGAATCCAGCCAATATTTCAGATTTTTTAAGTGTTTTACAGCGAAAACACAATTTAGCATTATATTAGCTTACTACAATAGCCAACCACACAGCAGCATTGATTCATGCACGTTAGCGATAGCGAATAAACCAGCAAAATATATTAAATTTTTCACTAACCTTCTCAAAACTTCATCAGATGACAGTCCTATAACATCATATTACACAATACATATATTGTTTGTTCGAAAATGTGCATATTTAGCGCCACAAATCGTGGTTATACAATGAGAATAGTAGCCAAGCTGCCAACAAAATGTCGGGAGAAATCTTGGGAGAGGCACCTAATCTAATCAATAACTAATCATAAACTTGACTAAAAAATACAGGTTGGACAGCAAATGAAAGATACATTAGTTCTTAATGCAACCGCTGTGTTAGATTTTTTAAATTAACGTTACTACGACATACAGCGTGCGTTAAAGCGAGACCGCACCGAAATTAATGGCGGAATAGTAGTGTAACATTTTTCAACAGAACAACGAATTAACATCATAAATAGTTCTTACTTTTTGATGAGCTTCCATCTGAATCTTGTGCAAGTTGTCCTTTGTCCAGAAGAATCGTTGCTCGGTTGTAGATTGTCGTCTTCAACTTTGGAATTAGCAGCAAACGTTAGCCATGTGACGAAGACGTGTCCAACTCACTATAACGCAGCACAAATTAAATACCGAAAATCGCAATATACTGATATAAACTGATATAACTCGGTTTAAATTAACTACATTATGATGTTTTTAACACCTATATCGAATAAAATCAGAGCCGGATAAATCTAACTCCTATAACGAGAGCTTTTCAGAATGCATTCTTGAGGTCTGTCTTGCGTCATGACGAACGTTGAAAAGAGTGCACCCCCGGTTCCAAGAGCCTTTATACGGCCTCAGATCTACCTAGCAACCGCATTCCAATTCTCACTGCTTACTGACATCTAGGGGAAATCGTATGCAGTGCATGTCGACTCATAGATTACATGCAAATTAATAAACTGACCCTGGAACAGAGTGCCCGATTTCAGATTTCTCACTTCCTGACAGGAAGTGTGCTGCAACTTGAGTTCTGTTTTACTCACAGATATAATTCAAATGGTTTTAGAAACTAGAGAGTGTTTTCTATCCAATAGTAATAATAATATGCATATTGTACGAGCAAGAATTGAGTACGAGGCAGTTTAATTTGGGAACGAATTTTTACAAAGTGGAAACAGCGCCCCCCTATTGAGAAAAGGTTTTAAGTAACACAGCAACATGGATGGTGCTAAACACTTATCCCACAGGACACCAGTACAAAAAAAGTATGCAGTTCAGTTCTTGCTCAACCTCCTCAAGAACCGCACCAACATCATCAAACCTCACTCCATCATCCATCTCATCTTGCTCCTCTTAATTTCCACTGAACTCCCAGAATGCCTTTACAAAGTTGCTTCCATTGTGCTGAATTTTAAAGTCTGCATGTATTTCACTTAACTTGGCAGCAATCACATTGTAGGTATGATGTCCTCTCAGTCTCGCACAAGCCAAAGCAGCTGAATTCCTCTTCAAGGTGTCCTCCTCGAATCAGCGGCATGTACGTTTCTTGAAAAAAAAAAGAAGTTCATAAGATAGTTCGTAAGTGCAATTCCTCAACTATATCTTCTCAAATATCTTCTTACAAATCTTCTTAAGATGTTTGTTGCTAGGCAACTGTTTTAGCTAGCTATTTAGCTTGCAATGACAATCATGTTAGCATATATCTTACTCAGATTATTGTTCAGAAGAAAAAAAATTGCTTTAAAATTATCAATACCAAAATTTTCAGATGAAGTTTGTGAGTGAAGTTAACATGTTCAATTGCTTTCATGAGCTTTTTCTCTCATTGCCCCGTGTTTAAGACAAGGGTTTAGCTATCTTGGAATTAAGAACATTTCCAATAACTTTATTTTCAAGAATCGAATTTCTACTTAACTTTTTGCTTAAGGAGAAACATAAGAAATAGCACAATAACATTTCCAATGCATTTTTTGAGAAATAACAACTTTGCTTCACTTTCTTCTTCAATCTATAGTTAAGGAAGAAATGGCAGTAAAGAATACATTTCTTCATAAGAAGGTTTTGTGAATATGGCCCAGATGTCTGCTGTGGTGCAGACTTACTTTACACTCTGTAGTTTGGTGGAGGGAGCTTCTTTCATGGACTCAAATTCCCTTCAATTCATTCTACACATGACTTTCTCCCACCACTGATTCCTCCTACTAGCTTGCAGAATGAAGGCACCTCTACTAGTACAGAACTACTACAGAATGAAGGCACCTCGACTCCTCCATGTCGTCTGGCTGCCTTTTCCTGCTCAGGGTCTTCCATTGATTGTTATGCATCCTCTGAAAAACCTAAATGTAATTACTTAACTATGACACTACAGTACAAGTAAAATAACAAGGGAGTGAGCACCTTGTTATTGTTTCCATTTAAGGGTTGTAGCTTTACCCAACTTTTGTCCACCCTTTTGAAAAATATGTTTCTCTTTCTATAGCCTGACCCTGTCTGATAAATATAGGGCTGGGGTAGGAACATGTAACTACACAGATATGGACAAAGCTCTGGATGCAAAGATGTCTATGGTGGTTTATATTGTTTGTCTAGAAATACTATAATATATATTTTTTAAATTGACTAATACAGTATTATACTTTGAGTTATGATTGAATAATACAGGCATTTATTCGGGTTGGTAAAGCAATTTATCAGCAGGAAAACTGCAGTGTAGCTTTATTGATTTGGGTAGCATCTTACTCTGAAACCATAGCTAGCTAGCTAAGTTAGCAACAAACCTGACAGTGAGCATCTTGTTATGTTGGGTTACAGAGTGCAAGTAGCTCTCAAAAGTGTTTTAAACTATCTACAACTGATTTATCTTAGTTAAAATAGATTTAATTAGCGAAATTGTTAACAAATTAGCACAATAGCATACTTGCTATAATATCTTGCTAACTACAGTAGCTAGCAACCGACAGAGCAACCTTAAGTGAGCAGCATACCACATAGTTTAGGAAAGTTGGCAAGCAAATTAGCAAACTAAACAGGCTAGCTAGCTAGAAATCTGTTTAACTAGCTAGCTAGTACTCTCTGAAATCTCCGACCTATGCTGGAATATTGGTAACATTGTGAGGACAACATGTCTGTCTCTAGAGACTAGCTAGCTAAGTAAGCTAACGCACCACACCTGCCAATCGTGTTTCTTCAGGTTCAAAGTCGAGTCTCTTGATGTCGACAGCAGCTTTACCTTGGCCAAACAGTTTGCATTGAACTGTTACATTCCTGCCCTTTACTTCTTTGAACACATTGTTCTTTGAAACGCAATCCAAAAAATGCACTGCGTTGGCGAGCCATACCAATTTCTTTTGTGACCATGTATGTTGCTCAGGCGGAAAGATCAAAGTAGCACTTTTTCGATTAATGACTGACGTTAATATGAAAGGTAATTGAGAACAGGCAATTGTTTCATCAACATGTTTTTTTTTCTGCAAACATCCCTTCTAAATTTGAAAGTAATCCTAGAAGTAATTATTTCTTTTTTCAAAAGTATCAGTAATCGGATTACAATATTTCTGCCGATAATGTAATGGATTACAGTTAGTTTTTTTGTAATCCATTACATGTGGATTACATAATCCGTTACTCCCCAACCCTGTGTAGCTACATGTTATGGTTGGAACAGAATCGCCGTTATAATCATTGGCCAGTACGGAGAATTAAGTAACACCACAAGTCCATATCCCTATCTCCCTCCATGGCTAATTTAGGAAAGGGACGATTTTAACTAGCTAGCTAGCCACCGAAGGACAACACAACGACATACAATAAAACAAGTTTTTTCCTGTCAATAATGTCGTTTTGGCTAGTGATGAGATTGATCTGAAGCCAAATCCAAAATGGCTTCCCATGACACTTTTTTTGATGGGCCAGGACCATTCACAGCTGAGCTCACTCAGTTTAGCTCAATGCTGATTGGCTATTATTTATTTTTAATCAAGGGAGGCCAAATGCTCGCTAGCTTCCCTTGCATTCAATGCTACGGGCGGCGGTAACGATATCATACTCTTTCTGACCGGACAGCATCAGATAGATACGCTGCACATACTGAGACAGAAGGGCGCTATTTCGTTCAGCCTCAAGCAAATTGAAGGACATTTTATGAAACAGAGAGATGAAAGAAAGTATTTAATTTTTTTCTTTGTCATTTTTTGGGGGAAGCCTGGCTTCCCTTGGCATCCATGAATACATGCCACTGCACACAATGCATTTAGCAGGACACATTTTATTTGTCACATACACATGGTTAGCAGATGTTAATGCGAGTGTAGCGAAAGTTCTAGTTCTGACAATGCAGTAATAACCAACGAGTAATCTAACCTAACAATTCCACAACTACTACCTTATACAGACAAGTGTAAAGGGATAAAGAATATGTACATAAAGATATATGAATGAGTGATGGTACAGAACGGCATAGGCAAGATGCAGTAGATGGTATAGAGTACAGTATATACAGTGGGGCAAAAAAGTATTTAGTCAGCCACCAATTGTGCAAGTTCTCCCACTTAAAAAGATGAGAGAGGCCTGTAATTTTCATCATAGGTACACTTCAACTATGACAGACAAAATGAGAAAAACAATCCAGAAAATCACATTGTAGGATTTTTTATGAATTTATTTGCAAATTATGGTGGAAAATAAGTATTTGTTCAGCTACAAACAAGCAAGATTTCTGGCTCTCACAGACCTGTAACTTCTTCTTTAAGAGGCTCCTCTGTCCTCCACTCGTTACCTGTATTAATGGCACCTGTTTGAACTTGTTATCAGTATAAAAGACACCTGTCCACAACCTCAAACAGTCACACTCCAAACTCCACTATGGCCAAGACCAAAGAGCTGTCAAAGGACACCAGAAACAAAATTGTAGACCTGCACCAGGCTGGGAAGACTGAATCTGCAATAGGTATGCAATAGGAATGCAATAGGGATGATCCAGAAGAAAATTGGGAGAATGTCATATGGTCAGATGAAACCAAATATAACTTTTTGGTAAAAACTCGTCGTGTTTGGAGGACAAAGAATGCTGAGTTGCATCCAAAGAACACCATACCTACTGTGAAGCATGGGGGTGGAAACATCATGCTTTGGGGCTGTTTTTCTGCAAAGGGACCAGGACGACTGATCCGTGTAAAGGAAAGAATGAATGGGGCCATGTATCGTGAGATTTTGAGTGAAAACCTCCTTCCATCAGCAAGGGCATTGAAGATGAAACGTGGCTGGGTCTTTCAGCATGACAATGATCCCAAACACACCGCCCGGGCAACGAAGGAGTGGCTTCGTAAGAAGCATTTCAAGGTCCTAGAGTGGCCTAGCCAGTCTCCAGATCTCAACCCCATAGAAAATCTTTGGAGGGAGTTGAAAGTCCGTGTTGCCCAGCAACAGCCCCAAAACATCACTGCTCTAGAGGAGATCTGCATGGAGGAATGGGCCAAAATACCAGCAACAGTGTGTGAAAACCTTGTGAAGACTTACAGAAAACATTTGACCTCTGTCATTGCCAACAAAGGGTATATAACAAAGTATTGAGATAAACTTTTGTTATTGACCAAATACTTATTTTCCACCATAATTTGCAAATAAATTCATAAAAAATCCTACAATGTGATTTTCTGGATTTCTTTTTCTCATTTTGTCTGTCATAGTTGAAGTGTACCTATGATGAAAATTACAGGCCTCTCTCATCTTTTTAAGTGGGAGAACTTGCACAATTGGTGGCTGACTAAATACTTTTTTGCCCCACTGTACATATGAGATGAGTAATGTAGGGTATATACACATAGTGGCATAGTTCAAAGTGGCTAGTGATACATGTATTACATAAAGATGGCAAGATGCAGTAGATGATATAGAGTACAGTATATACATATACATATGAGATGAGATGAGTAATGTAGGGTATGTAAACATTATATTAAGTGGCATTGTTTAAAGTGGCTAGTGATACATTTTTACATAAATTTCCATCAATTCCCATTATTAAAGTGGCTGGAGTTGAGTCAGTATGTTGGCAGCGGCCACTAAATGTTAGTGGTGGCTGTTTAACAGTCTGATGGCCTTGAGATAGAAGCTGTTTTTCAGTCTCTCGGTCCCTGCTTTGATGCACCTGTACTGACTTCACCTTCTGGATGATAGCGGGGTGAACAGGCAGAGGCTCGGGTGGTTGTTGTCCTTGATGATCTTTATGGCCTTCCTGTGACATCGGGTGGTGTAGGTGTCCTGGAGGGCAGGTAGTTTGCCCCCGGTGATGCGTTGTGCAGACCTCACTACCCTCTGGAGAGCCTTACGGTTGTGGGCGGAGCAGTTGCCGTACCAGGCGGTGATACAGCCCGACAGGATGCTCTCGATTGTGCATCTGTAGAAGTTTGTGAGTGCTTTTGGTGACAAGCCGAATTTCTTCAGCCTCCTGAGATTGAAGAGGCGCTGCTGCGCCTTCTTCACAACGCTGTCTGTGTGGATGGACCAATTCAGTTTGTCAGTGATGTGTACACCGAGGAACTTAAAACTTACTACCCTCTCCACTACTGTCCCGTCGATGTGGATAGGGGGGTGCTCCCTCTGCTGTTTCCTGAAGTCCACAATCATCTCCTTTGTTTTGTTGACGTTGAGTGTGAGGTTATTTTCCTGACACCACACTCCGAGGGCCCTCACCTCCTCCCTGTAGGCCGTCTCGTCATTGTTGGTAATCAAGCCTACCACTGTAGTGTCGTCCGCAAACTTGATGATTGAGTTGGAGGCGTGCATGGCCACGCAGTCGTGGGTGAACAGGGAGTACAGGAGAGGGCTCAGAACGCACCCTTGTGGGGCCCCAGTGTTGAGGATCAGCGGGGTGGAGATGTTGTTACCTACCCTCACCACCTGGGGGCGGCCCGTCAGGAAGTCCAGTACCCAGTTGCACAGGGCGGGGTCGAGACCCACGGTCTCGAGCTTGATGACGAGTTTGGAGGGTACTATGGTGTTAAATGCTGAGCTGTAGTCGATGAACAGCATTCTCACATGGGTATTCCTCTTGTCCAGATGGGTTAGGGCAGTGTGCAGTGTGGTTGCGATTGCGTCGTCTGTGGACCTATTGGGTCGGTAAGCAAATTGGAGTGGGTCTAGGGTGTCAGGTAGGGTGGAGGTGATATGGTCCTTGACTAGTCTCTCAAAGCACTTCATGATGACGGAAGTGAGTGCTACGGGGCGGTAGTCGTTTAGCTCAGTTACCTTAGCTTTCTTGGGAACAGGAACAATGGTGGCCCTCTTGAAGCATGTGGGAACAGCAGACTGGGATAAGGATTGATTGAATATGTCCATAAACACACCAGCCAGCTGGTCTGCGCATGCTCTGAGGACGCGGCTGGGAATGCCGTCTGGGCCTGCAGCCTTGCGAGGGTTAACACGTTTAAATTCTTTACTCAGCTCGGCTGCAGTGAAGGAGAGCCCGCAGGTTTTGGTAGCGGGCCGTGTCAGTAGCACTGTATTGTCCTCAAAGCGAGCAAAAAAGTTATTTAGTCTGTCTGGGAGCAAGACATCCTGGTCCGCGACGGGGCTGGTTTTCTTTTTGTAATCCGTGATTGACTGTAGACCCTGCCACATACCTCTTGTGTCTGAGCTGTTGAATTGCGACTCTACTTTGTCTCTATACTGGCACTTAGCTTGTTTGATTGCCTTGTGGAGGGAATAGCTAAACTGTTTGTATTCGGTCATGTTTCCGGTCACCTTGCCCTGGGTAAAAGCAGTGGTTCGTGCTTTCAGTTTCACGCGAATGCTGCCATCAATCCACTGTTTCTGGTTTGGGAATGTTTTAATCGTTGCTGTGGGTATTATGTCGCCGATGCACTTTCTAATGAACTCGCTCACCGAATCAGCGTATTCGTCAATGTTGTTGTTGGACGCAATGCGGAACATATCCCAATCCACGTGATCGAAGCAGTCTTGAAGCGTGGAGTCAGATTGGTCGGACCAGCGTTGAACAGACCTGAGCGCTGGAGCTTCTTGTTTTAGTTTCTGTTTGTAGGCTGGAAACAACAAAATGGAGTCGTGGTCAGCTTTTCCGAAAGGAGGGCGGGGGAGGGCCTTATATGCGTCGCAGAAGTTAGAATAACAATGATCCAGGGTTTTGCCAGCCCGGGTAGCACAATCGATATGCTGATAGAATTTAGGGAGTTTTGTTTTCAGATTATCCTTGTTAAAATCCCCAGCTACGATGAATGCAGCCTCAGAGTGTGTGGTTTCCAGTTTACATAGAGTCAGATAAAGTTCGTTCAGGGCCATCGATGTGTCTGCTTGGGGGGGAATATATACGGCTGTGATTATAATCGAAGAGAATTCCCTTGGTAGATTATGCGGTCGACATTTGATTGTGAGGAATTCTAAATCAGGTGAACAGAATGACTTGAATTCCTGTATGTTGTTATGATCACACCACGTCTCGTTAATCATAAGGCATACCCCCCCCCGCCCCTCTTCTTACCAGAAAGATGTTTGTTTCTGTCGGCGCGATGCGTGAAGAAACCAGCTGGCTGCACCGACTCCGTTAGTGTCTCTCGAGTGAGCCATGTTTCCATGAAGCAAAGAACGTTACAGTCTCTGATGTCTCTCTGGAATGCTACCCTTGCTCGGATTTCATCAACCTTGTTGTCAAGAGACTGGACATTGGTGAGTAGTATGCTAGGGAGTGGAGCGCGATGTGCCTGTCTCCGAAGCCTGACCAGAAGACCGTTTCGTTTGCCCCTTTTACGGCGTCGTTGTTTAGGGTCGCCGGCTGGGATCTGATCCATTGTACTGGGTGGAAGGCAAAACACAGGATCCGCTTCGGGAGAGTCATATTCCTGGTCGTAATGATAGTGAGTTGACGTTGCTCTTATATTCAGTAGTTCCTCCCGGCTGTATGTAATGAAACCTAAGATTACCTGGGGTACCAATGTAAGAAATAACACGTAAAAAAACAAAATACTGCATAGTTTCCTAGGAACGCGAAGCGAGGCAGCCATCTCTGTCGGCGCCGGAAGTAGAATATCCCTTACCTTTGAAAATCTTCATCTGGTTGCAATCGCAAGGGTCCCAGCTACATAACAAATGGTCCTTTTGTTCGATAAAGTCCTTCTTTATATCCCCAAAAAGTCAGTTTCATTGGCGCGCCTGACTCAGTAATCCACTGGTCTCCCTCGTTCAAAATGCATACAAATGAATCCCGTAAGTTGCCAATAAACTTATTCCAAACATATCAAACAACGTTCCTAATCAATCCTCAGGTACCCTAATATGTAAATAAATGATACAATTTAAGACGGAGAAGACTGGAGACCATTACCGAAGATAAATAACGAAGTACGCACACTCACCGGAACGTGCAACAAACACTACAGCCAAAATGGGAGCCACTTACTAAAACTACAAATTCTAGCAAATTTTTCAAAAAACAAGCCGGAAACTCTTTCTAAATACTGTTGACATCTAGTGGAAGCCCTAGGAACTGCAATCTTTCCCATTGACAGCCATAGTAATCAAGGGTGAGCTGAATTTTATTTATTCTGGATGGATTGTCCTCGGGTTTTTGCCTGCCATATCAGTTCTGTTATACTCACAGACATTATTTTAAAACTTTAGAGTGTTTTCTATCCAATACTACCAATTATATGCATATCTTAGTTTCTGGGCCTGAGTAACAGGTAGTTTAGTTTGGGCACCTCATTCATCCAAACTTCCGAATACTGGCCCCTAGCCCAAAGAAGTTAACTATTTCCACTGGACTGGACTCATGTGATTTTGAAGAAGAGGATTTGGATTTTAAAACCTCTTGACACTACAGGGGGTGCTGTTTCAACTTGGACATTTATCGTTGCCAAATTAAACTGCCTCGTACTCAATTCTTGCTCGTACAATATGCATATTATTATTACTATTGGATAGAAAACAATCTCTAGTTTCTAAAACCGTTTGAATTATGTCTGTGGGTGAACCAGAACTCTTTCTGCAGCGAAATCCATGACAGGAACTGCGAAGGTCTGAAAACTAGGCTCTGTTCTCAGATCAGTTTAAAGGTCTGTATGTATCCTATGGGTCGACATGAACTGCACCCGCCTTCCCCTGGATGTCAGTAACCAATGAGAAGTGGAATGGAGTGTCTACGTAGATCTCAGAGCTTATAAAAGGCCAAGGAATGAAGTGCACTCTCTTTTCGTCGTTCGTCATTGCGCAAAGCAAGACCTCAAGATGGCATTTTGAAACGCTCAGTTATCGGCCTTAGCTATATCCGTCTGTAATTTAATTCGATATAGGTGTTAGAAACATCATAACGAAGTTATTTTAAACCGAGTTATATCAGTTTATGCGAGTATATTGCTATTTTCGGAATTTCCTTAGTATTGCGTTTTGGGGATTTGGGAATGTTGTGGCCACATAGCTATTGTTAGCTGCTAATTCCGAAGTTGAAGACGACGTTTTACAACCAAGCAACGATTCTTTTGGACAAAGGACACCTTGCCCAAGATTCTGATGGAAGCTCGTCCAAAAGTAAGAACTATTTATGATGTTATTCCGTATTTATGTGGAAAAATGTAAACGCATTTGTCCGCCGTTATTGCGGCACTAGTCTGGCTGTAACGCACACTGTATGTCTAGTAACGTTAATTTAAAAAATCTAACTCAGCGGTTGCATTAATAACTAATGCATCTTTCATTTGCTGTCCAACCTGTATTTTTTAGTCAAGTTTACGATTATTTATTGATTAGATTAGGTGCCTTTCCAAGATGGCGCCGGCCAGAATGCATGAACTTTTGCTACTGATCACATTGTATAGCCACGATTTGTGCTGCTAAATATGCACATTTTCGAACAAAACCTATATGCATTGTGTAATATGATGTTACAGGACTGTCATCTGTGGAAGTATATCAAGGTTAGTCCAAAATTATATATCTTTTGCTGGATTGTTACGATCGCTAACCTGTGCTGCTGGTAAATTGCTTGTGTTTCTGGCTATTGTGCTAAGCTAATATAATGCTATATTGTGTTTTCGCTGTAAAACACTTAAAAAATCTGACATATTGGCTGGATTCACAAGATGTTGGGCTTTCATTTGCTGTACGCTGTGTATTTTTCAGAAATGTTTTAAGATGAGTAATTAGGTATTTGACGTTGGTCTCTGTAATTATTCTGGCAGCTTCGGCACTATTTCAGATTGCAGCTGCAATGTAGAACTGTGATTTATACCTGAAATATGCACATTTTTCTAAAAAAACATATGCTATACAATAAATATGTTATCAGACTGTCATCTTATGAAGTTGTTTCTTGGTTAGTGGCTATTTATATCTTTATTTGGTGGAGTAAAAAAAGTATTTTGCTAACGTGGTTAGCTAATTGATTTACATATTGTGTCTTCCCTGTAAAACATTTTAAAAATCAGAAATGATGGCTGGATTCACAAGATGTGTATCTTTCATCTGGTGTCTTGGACTTGTGATTTAATGATATTTAGATGCTAGTATTTACTTGTGACGCTATGCTAGGCTATGCTAGTCAGCTTTTTTACTGTGGGGGGTGCTCCCGGATCCGGGTTTGGGAGGAATTAGAGGTTAAAAATAGACTCTGGTTTATTGCAAATATATATTTAAAGACCATTGTGTGGCAATGTTCTGCTCAACATGTCTTTGTGCCTTAGCCCTAACCCAGAGGTGGATCTGGAATGGACAGCACAGAAGGAAAACCATGAACAGACTTCCCTACCCCTTAAACTGGAGAAAGATCTTTTCTCTTTTTGTGGAATAAAATTCAAATTTAGCCAAATGTTGAGCAGAAAAATTGTCCCTATTTTTTTCAGTTCAAAATAAATGTCCATACTTTTTGCTGAAATCTTGCCTCCTTATGTTTTATGGTTATTGTGGTTTGGATTCAAACCAGCGACCTTTCAGTTAATGGCCCAATGCTCTGAACCGCTAGGCTACCTGCCGTTCCCTCCAAGTGCATATGCCCTGCATCTCCGTGAGCTGGCTCAGCACCTACAAAACAGACCCACAGGAACACTGCCATGAAGACAGAAATACAAGTGTCCAGTATATCCTCGGCCTGCGAGAAGGGGCCATTCAACATGAAGAGCTTTGAGGACCTAGGGTGAGGTATGAGGACACTTATCGCCCCTCCCTCCAGGAACTCCGAAGAGAAAGCTGGAGAACACGCAGCCCAACCCCTCATTGACAGACCAGATACACGACACACAGGAATACCCTTGGGGGCCTAGACAAGGACCTCAACCCTCCCAGCAACCACCCACATACCAGTGGGACCCAAATGGCCGACCGATCTGCCGCAGATGTGGGATAAGTGGACACATGGTCAAGCAGTGCTGTAACCGACCAGCCCAGACAGCATCACACTAGTAAATCCAACCACGTGACAGGTGACTGGAGATGAGTCAAAGGGCCCCACCAGAGCAAATCAGCCTAATCTAGTTGGGACATGCCCCAATGTTGAACTCTAAATTAACGTGAGACGACTGGGTCCCAAGTTACCCTTTTGACAGAGGCTTGTTTTAACCAACTTGTTCCAGAACAGGATGTTGGCCCCAAAGAGGACCTTGGCTGGCTGACACTGACTGTGGCAAATGGGTAACAAATTCCTTATGTTGGCTATGTAGTAGCAGAGGTAAAGGTTGGAGAGCTTGTGTTGAAGGACAAAGGGATTGTGATTTCAAGGAGTGAACCCCAAAACCCTGATACATTACCTATTCTAGGCATGAACATCATTGCATCATGTTGGGACGCTCTCCTCTGATTCACAGGTTCAAAATTAATGATTGGCAACATCCACTAACCCCTCAGCTAAGGTGGCGTGGCAAGTCACATTTGAGGACTGCTGACAGATCTGGGCCACCACAACCCCCACACATAAAGGGACACTGAGACCAGGGTATCGGCACCCCCTGAGTATCCCTAGCCAGAGTGGTGGTATATGGTCCAGAACCCCCTCCAACTTAGAGAGCTCAGTGTGTCCTGGTTGAACCCCTACCAACCCCATGTTCTGTAACTGCAGCCATAAATCTAGGGGTAGTAAAGAATGGAAGGATACCTTTCACTGTGAAGAATCAAAAATTATTTTCCAGTCATATTGCCACGCTATGCCACAATATTGCTGCTTTCTCTGCTGAGCCACACCAGGTACAAGGACCTGAAGGGGTAGTCTTCAAAGAGGTGATCCTAAGTGTGGTTGAAGTGGGGTGAGCGAGGAACTCTGTGACCATTTCCCAGGTCCAGAAGCTTTGTCATTACAGAGAGACGAGCTAACTACTAACCAGCAGGAGGAGCTGAGTGGCCTACTCAAAAAGTGGGGTAGGGCGTGTTTGTGGCACATGAAGAGGACTTCGGACGGACGGGAGTAGTACGACAGACCATCCCAACAAGTACTGCAGTCCTGATACGATAACAGTACAGGCCCACACCCCCCACCATGTACCAGGAGATTCGTAGTGTCTTAAGGACCATGCTAAAACCTGGTGTAGTAAGCGAAAGCACAAGCCCCTGGGCAGCACTGATTGTCTTATTCAGAAAGAAGAACTTTGATTTTGTGTTGATTCTCAGAAATTGAACAATGTAACTCATAAATCCACCCGTTGCCCAGAATTGATGAATCACTGATCACGCTCCCAAAAGTGTTGTTAGGTGCCTCCTAAGAAGAGGTAGGTGCAGGAGTCAGGAGCAGGAGAGCAAGGAATTTCCAGTGGCAAGTCCCAACCCAACAACAACAGGTGGGGAAACACACACCAACGAAGTCGCCACACATAGGGAAAATCACGAAACACGGAGGAGAAACCTCTACTCCTAAATACAATACCAACGGTACAACGACTGTAAGAAAAAAAAACTGTGGCGCAAACACTCACCCCTAACAGAGCAAACACAGAAAATAATCCCGCACCGCCCGAACAGGGAGAGAAGCCACCTTCGGTGGAAGTCGTGACAGTACCCCCCCCTGACGTGCGGCTCCTGCAGCGCGCCGTTGCCGGGCTCGAGGACGACCCGGAGGATGAGGCACAGGGCGATCCGGATGGAGGTGGTGAAACTCACTCAGCAGAGATGGATCCAAGACGTCCTCCACCGGCACGCAGCATCTCTCCTCCGGACCGTACCCTACCCAATCCACGAGGTACTGCAGGCCCCTCATCAGACGCCTGGAATCCAGTATGGATCGCACTGCGTACGCCGGGGCCCCCTCGATGTCCAGGGGGGGCGGAGGGACCTCCCGCACCTCAGCTTCTTGAAGCGGACTAGCTTCAAGACCACCGGCCTGAGGAGAGACACATGAAACGAGGGGTTAATACAGTAATAAGGGGGGAGCTGTAACCTATAACACACCTCGTTTATTCTCCTCAGGACTTTAAATGGCCCCACAAACCGCGGACCCAGCTTCCGGCAGGGCAGGCGGAGAGGGAGGTTTCGGGTCGAGAGCCAGACCCGGTCCCTCGGTGCGAACACCGGGGACTCAATGCGGTGGCGGTCAGCGCTCACTTTCTGCCGCCCTTCGGCCCGTTTCAGGTGCCCGTGGATGGCCTCCCAGGTCTCCCTCGAGCGCTTCACCCATTCCTCCACCGCAGGAGCCTCGGTCTGGCTCGCATGCCACGGTACCAGGACCGGCTGATACCCCAACGCGCACTGAATGGGCGAAAGGTTAGCTGAGGAGTGGCGGAGTGAGTTCTGGGCCATCTCTGCCCATGGAACGTACCTCGCCCACTCCCCTGGCCGGTCCTGGCAATACGACCGCAGAAACCTACCCACATCCTGGTTTACTCTCTCCACCTGCCCATTACTCTCGGGGTGAAAACCAGAGGTCAGGCTGACCGAGACCCCCAGACGCTCCATGAACGCCCTCCAAACCCGGGACGTGAACTGGGGACCCCAATCAGAAACTATGTCCTCAGGCACCCCATAGTGCCGGAAGATGTGTGTAAACAGGGCCTCCGCAGTCTGTAGGGCCGTAGGGAGACCGGGCAAAGGGAGGAGACGACAGGACTTAGAAAACCGATCCACAACGACCAGGATCGTGGTGTTGCCCTGGGACGGAGGAAGATCAGTCAGGAAGTCCACCGACAGGAGTGACCAAGGCCACTGTGGAACGGGGAGGGGTTGTAACTTCCCTCTGGGAAGGTGCCTAGGAGCCTTGCACTGAGCGCACACCGAACAGGAAGAGACATAAACCCTCACGTCCTTAGCTAAAGTGGCCCACCAGTACCCCCTAAGGCATCGCACCGTCCTATCGATACCCGGATGACCAGAGGAGGGTAACGTGTGAGCCCACCGAATCAACCTGTCGCGAACACCAAGCGGGACGTACTTCCGTCCAGCTGGACACTGAGGTAGAGTAGGCTCTGACCTCCGCGTCCACCTCCCACACCACCGGTGCCACCAGACAAGAGGCAGGAAGTATGAGGGTGGGATCGATGGACTGCTCCTCTGTATCATAAAGACGGGACAGTGCGTCTGCCTTAGCGTTCTGGGAACCTGGTCTATACGATATCGTAAATCTGAATCGGGTGAAATACATGGCCCATGTTTCCTGGCGAGGGTTCAGTCTCCTCGCCGCCCGGATGTACTCCAGATTACGGTGGTCAGTCCAGATGAGGAAAGGGTGTTGAGCCCCCTCAAGCCAATGTCTCCACACCGTCAGAGCTTTTACGACAGCAAGCAACTCCCGGTCCCCCACGTCATAGTTTCGCTCCGCCGGGCTCAGCTTCCTCGAATAGAAAGTGCAGGGGCGGAGCTTTAGTGGCACACCCGAGCGCTGTGAGAGCACGGCTCCAATCCCAGTCTCGGATGCGTCCACCTCCACTATGAATGCCAAAGAGGGATCCGGATTAGCCAACACGGGAGCCTCGGTAAACAGAGTCCTCAAGCGACAAAACGCTCTGTCCGCCTCAGCCGACCACCGCAGACGCACCGGTCCCCCCTTCAGCAGTGAGGGAATGGAAGCAGCCACCTGCCCAAAACCCCGGATAAACCTCCGGTAGTAATTGGCAAACCCTAAAAACCGCTGCGCCTCCTTTACCGTGGTGGGAGTCGGCCAATTACGCACGGCTGCAATGCGGTCACACTCCATCACCAACCCTGATGTGGAAATGCGATACCCCAGGAAGGAGACGGCCTGTCGGGAGAACACGCATTTCTCAGCCTTGACGTATAGGTCATGCTCCAACAGTCGCCCAAGGACTCTGTGCACCAGAGACACATGCGCGGCACGTGTGGCGAAATATATCAGAATGTCATCGATATAAGCCACCACACCCTGCCCGTGCAGGTCCCTGAGCATCTCGTCTACAAAGGATTGGAAGACGGCTGGGGCATTCTTAAACCCATACGGTTTAAGAATGCTTTAAGAAGGTACTCATAATGGCCGGATGTGGTACTAAACGCTGTCTTCCACTCATCTCCCTTCCGGATACGCACCAAGTTATACGCGCTCCTGAGATCCAGTTTTGTGAAGAAGCGTGCTCTGTGAAATGACTCAATCGCCGTAGCGATGAGAGGTAGCGGGTAACTGTACCCCACCGTAATAAAATTTAGAACTCTATAGTCAATGCACGGACGCAGGCCTCCCTCCTTCTTCTTCACAAAAAAGAAACTCGAGGAGGCGGGTGACGTGGAGGGCCGAATGTACCCCTGCCTCAGAGATTCAGAGACATATGTTTCCATAGCCACCGTCTCCTCCTGTGACAGGGGATACACGTGACTCCTGGGAAGTGTGGCGTTTACCTGGAGGTTTATCGCACAATCCCCTCGTCAATGGGGTAGTAATTGGGTCGCCCTCTTTTTACAGAAGGCGATAACCAAATCGGCATATTCGGGGGGAATGCGCACGGTGGAGATTTGGTCTGGACTCTCCACCGTCGTTGCACCGATGGAAACTCCCGTACACCTACCTGAGCACTCCTCTCACCACCCCTTTAGAGCCCTCTGTTGCCACGAAATAGGGGGGTTGTGAAAGGCCAACCAGGGCATCCACAGCACCACCGGAAACGCAGGGGAATCAATGAGGAAGAGACTAATTCTCTCCTCATGACCCCCCTGCGTAACCATGTCCAGTGGAGCCGTGGCCTCCCTGACCACCCCTGACCCTAATGGTTGACTATCTAGGGAGTGCACAGGGAAGGGTTTGTCCATCTGAACCAGGGGAATCCCTAACCTACAGTGGGGAGAACAAGTATTTGATACACTGACAATTTTGCAGGTTTTCCTACTTACAAAGCATGTAGAGGTCTGTAATTTTTATCATAGGTACACTTCAACTGTGAGAGAAGGAATCTAAAACAAAAATCCAGAAAATCACATTGTATGATTTTTAATTAATTAATTTGCATTTTATTGCATGACATAAGTATTTGATACATCAGAAAAGCAGAACTGAATATTTGGTACAGAAACCTTAGTTTGCAATTACAGAGATCATACGTTTCCTGTAGTTCTTGACCAGGTTTGCACACACTGCAGCAGGGATTTTGGCCCACTCCTCCATACAGACCTTCTCCAGATCCTTCAGGTTTCGGGGCTGTCGCTGGGCAATACGGACTTTCGGCTCCCTCCAAAGATTTTCTATTGGGTTCAGGTCTGGAGACTGGCTAGGCCACTCCAGGACCTTGAGATGCTTCTTACGGAGCCACTCCTTAGTTGCCCTGGCTGTGTGTTTCGGGTCGTTGTCATGCTGGAAGACCCAGCCACGACCCTTCTTCAATGCTCTTACTGAGGGAAGGAGGTTGTTGGTCAAGATCTCGCGATACATGGCCCCATCCATCCTCCCTTCAATACGGTGCAGTCGTCCTGTCCCCTTTGCAGAAAAGCATCCCCAAAGAATGATGTTTCCACCTCCATGCTTCACGGTTGGGATGGTGTTCTTGGGGTTGTACTCATCCTTCTATTCCTCCAAACACGGCGAGTGGAGTTTAGAGCAAAAAGCTCTATTTTTGTCTCATCAGACCACATGACCTTCTCCCATTCCTCCTCTGGATCATCCAGATGGTCATTGGCAAACTTCAGACGGGCCTGGACATGCGCTGGCTTGAGCAGGGGGACCTTGCGTGCGCTGCAGGATTTTAATCCATGACGGCGTAGTGTGTTACTAATGGTTTTCTTTGAGACTGTGGTCCCAGCTCTCTTCAGGTCATTGACCAGGTCCTGCCGTGTAGTTCTGGGCTGATCCCTCACATTCCTCATGATCATTGATGCCCCACGAGGTGAGATCTTGCATGGAGCCCCAGACCGAGGGTGATTGACCGTCATCTTGAACTTCTTCCATTTTCTAATAATTGTGCCAACAGTTGTTGCCTTCTCACCAAGCTGCTTGGCTATTGTCCTGTAGCCAATCCCAGCCTTGTACAGGTCTACAATTTATCCCTGATGTCCTTACACAGCTCTCTGGTCTTGGCCATTGTGGAGAGGTTGGAGTCTGTTTGATTGAGTGTGTGGACAGGTGTCTTTTATACAGGTAACGAGTTCAAACAGGTGCAGTTAATACAGGTAATGAGTGGAGAACAGGAGGGCTTCTTAAAGAAAAACTAACAGGTCTGTGAGAGCCGTAATTCTTACTGGTTGGTAGGTGATCAAATACTTATGTCATGCAATAAAATGCAAATTAATTACTTAAAAATCATACAATGTGATTTTCTGGATTTTTGTTTTAGATTCCGTCTCTCACAGTTGAAGTGTACCTATGATAAAAATGACAGACCTCTACATGCTTTGTAAGTAGGAAAACCTGCAAAATCGGCAGTGTATCAAATACTTGTTCTCCCCACTGTATGTGCGAAACCGCGGTCCATAACATTCCCCGCTGCGCCTGAATCTACTAGCGCCTTATGCTAGGAATGGGGGGAAAACTCAGGGAAAGAAATCAACACATACATGTGACCAACAGGGGGCTCTGGGTGAGTCTGGTGCTGACTCACCTGGGGTGTCCGAACAGTGCTCGGCCTGCCGTCTCGACTCCCAGACAAGTCCCTCCAGCACCGGTCGGCAGTGTGTCCTCTCCGACCACACCTAGTGCAGGAAGGAGCTCCTCCTCCGATCGCCCTCGCTGCAGCACCCCCTAACTCCATGGGAGTTGGAGCGGAGGCGCTGGGGGATGGAACCAACAGGACCCGATCCGGACGCCCGCGCGTAGCCAGCAAGTTGTCCAACCTTATGGACATGTCCACTAGCTGGTCCAGGGTGAGGGTGGCGTCTCTGCATGCTAGCTCCCTGCGGACGTCCTCCCGTAAACTGCACCGATAGTGGTCAATCAGGGCCCTGTCGTTCCACCTTGCGCCGGCGGCCAAGGTCCTGAACTCCAGAGCAAAGTCTTGTGCGCTCCTAGTCTCCTGCCGTAAATGGAACAGACGTTCACCTCTGGGTAGTGGTCCCTCGCCGAGTCTGGTCCATCCCAGACCACGTTGGCTCACTCCAGAGCTTTGCCTGACAGGCAGGAGACAATGGCGTTCACGCTCTCACTTCCCGAAAGGAGCCGGGTGAACGGTTCCCAGGTAAAGCTCCAGTTGGAGCAGGAACCCCTTGCACCCGGCAGCCGTCCCATCGTACTCCCTCGGGAGCGCGAGCCGAATACCGCTGGGGCCGGACGACGTCGGAAAAGGTGGTGGTGCTGGTTGGAGTGTGGCTGGTGGAGGGGTAGGAAGGCCACCCCTCTCCCATCTCTCCATCGTCGCCATCACTTGATCCATGGCGGTCCCCAGACGGTGGAGAGCGGTGGTGTGGTGTTGCACGCGCTCCTCCATGGAAGTGGAGAACGCGTCAGCTCCTGCTGACTCCATTTAATGTGGTGCGGGATTCTGTTAGGTGCCTCCTAAGAAGAGGTAGGTGCAGGAGTCAGGAGCAGGAGAGCAAGGAATTTCCAGTGGCACAGTCGTTTATTATAAAGTCCCAACCCAACAACAACAGGTGGGGAAACACACACCAACGAAGTCGCCACACATAGGGAAAATCACGAAACACACGGAGAAGAAATCTCTACTCCTAAATACAGTACCAATGGTACAATGACTGTGAGAGAAAAAAAACCCGTGGCGCAAACACACACCCCTAACAGAGCAAACACAGCAAATAATCCCGCACAAAGACTAGCAGGCAGAGGAGGTTAATAAACCCACCGAAATTAACTAATACGACAACAGGTGTAAACAAAAACAGACACCGCCCGAACAGAGAGAGGAGCCACCTTCGGTGGAAGTCGTGACAAGTGTGTGAGTGAGAACACATTCCCTTTGGGTTATGCAATGCCCCTGCAACCTTCCACAGACTAATGCAAAGCTGTTTGGGTAACTTGGTAGCCGAGTCCGCTTTGGTGTACCTAGACAATGTCATTGTGTACTCAGAAGACTTACGTGACACACTTACGTGACCTGGAGGTAGTATTTGAAAGGCTGAAGAAATTTGTCTTGAAACTGTGCCCTGACAGATGTACTTCGTTTGACAAACATTGTCAAACATTGTCAAACAAAATTGCCCCCGATCCAGAGAAGATTGCCAGTGTCCAGAGCTGGGCTGTCCCTCAGATGGTAAAACAAGTGTGGTCCTTCCTCAGATTCGCTGGTTATTACCATAGGTTCATACCTGGTTTGCAAGCCTGGCCCAGCTACTCAATTCTCTCCTAGTTGGTGCAGCAAAAGGAAAAAGGCAAATTGTGCCCATATAGTGGAGTGAGCAGTGTGAACAGGCCTTCCATACTCTAAAAGAGAAGCCGGTACAAGCCCGTGTCCTTGCAGATTTTAAACTACCTTTCAGACTGTATCCTGATGCCAGCAATATGGGTCTAGGAGCAAGTTCACGATGGCAAAGAGCAAATTATAGCATACGCCAGTGGAAGCCTGTCCCCTGCAGAGCGAAGGGATGTCAACTATAGAGCCTTTAAACTGGAACTCTTAGCACTTAAATGGGCTGTAACTGAGAAATGTAAGGACTACTTGTGGGGCTCACAGTTCACAGTGTTAACAGCACAGGAGATGTAGAGCAGTGTTGGGCAGCCCAACTTTCAAATTACTGCTTTGATTTGAAATACATGTGCTTTCTAGAATGTCTAAACAGAAAAGTAAACCCACTTCTCGCTCCTGTGCTCATCAGACACAGGGGTCACCATGATACAAAGTGTCCACATGGGATAGGACCAAGGATACTGGGAGGAACAACAGGAAAGAGACCCCATAATCAGACAGCTATGGCACTACGTTGCCAGAGGAGCAAAGCCCACCTGTGACAAAAGAGAGCAGGAGACTGTGCGCCGCCTCATTCAGCAATGGTCTCGGCTAGAGCTGGATGGAGTCCTCGTTCAAAGCATCCTGGACTCCAGCACACGAGTTGTACCACTAAATCCTTGTCCCCCTATAGGATTGTTGGCCTACTTGGAGTGCATATCATGGAAGGAGTGGCCAAAACATTGTTTGAACTGTGCTGAAGCTTCTATTGGGCCCCAGATTGAAAGGTCTGTTGGCTTGGACCTTTGCCTGTGAAAGATGTGTGCGACGGAAAGCACGTTCTGAAGGTAAAGCATCTTTGGTCCCCATTGAAACCCACAAATTGTTGCCTCCTTGTGTTTTATGGTTACTGCGGTTCCCAACTGGTCACTAGAACGCGAACCATGCACATTAAAAGTTCTGGTGCTCCAAACCTCTACCAGGTGATGCAGTCAAGTTTTTATGATGTGTGTGTCTCAAGTCAGATCTCAACCCAGATCTCAACGCAGATCTCAACACAATTGAACACTTATGGGAGATTCTGGAGCAGCACCTGAGACAACGTTTTCCCCACCATAAACAAAACACTAAATTATGCAATTTCTCATGGAGGAATGGTGTCAGAATCCTTCCAATAGAGCTCCAGACACTGGTAGAATCTATGCCAAGGCACATTGAAGCTATTCTGGATGCTCGTGGTGACACTTATTAAGACACTTTATGTTGGCGTTTCCTTTATTTTGTCAGTTACCTGTACATTAATATGTTACATTATGTTGCATCATGTATATGCTCTCGTTCACATGCCGTCAAAACCTGAACATGTGAAAACTGTAATCTTCAGATTATGTAAAATGTAAACTAAAGGGATTAAGATTAAAGAACAGCATGACACAGCATATATAATTAAGTGTTAATTGTGGGCTTTTCAAATGGGCAGTTAGACAGACAGATAGATAGATGGACTGGCTAGTGGCCTGAAATGTAGTTACGAAAGTTCAGTCAGTAAGGCTGGTCTGAATGGATCGTCACTTTCATTCATCAAGTAAACTCATATAATTCACATTGCTTCCTATCTCACTTATCAGCATAGCAAGTATTTACAGTGCCTTCAGAAAGTATTCATACCCCTTGACTTATTCCACATTTTGTTGTGTTACAGCCTGAATTCAAAATGGATTAACTATATATTTTTTTCTCACCAATTTACACACAATACCCCATAATCGGTACGTCTCTAAGAGCTTTCCACACCTGGATTATGCACCATTTTGGCCATTTTTCAAATTCGTTGTTGCTAGACAAACATTCAGGTTTTGCCATAGATTTTCAAGTAAATTTAAGTCAAAACTGTAACTAGACCACTCAGGAACATTCACTGTCTTCTTGGTAAGCAACTCCAGTGTAAATTTGGCTGTAACGGCTGTCCTCGCTGACAGAAGGAGAGGACCAAAACGCAGAGTGGTTAGTGTTCATTATTTAATGAAAGTCAACAAAACACTTCAAAATACAAAACAACCAACAAACGTGACAAAACCGAAACAGTCCTGTGTGGCACAAACACTGACACAGGAACAAACACCCACAAACACACACGTGAACCCCGGCTGCCTAAGTATGATTCTCAATCAGGGACAACGATTGACAGCTGCCTCTGATTGAGAATCATACCAGGCCGAACGCACAAAACCCCAACATAGAAAACAACACATAGACAACCCACCCAACTCATGCCCTGACCATACTAAATAAATACAAAACAAGAGAAAACAGGTCAGGAACGTGACATTGGCTTATTTTCCTGCTGAAAGGTGAATTCATCTCCCAGTGTCTAGTGGAAAGCAGACAGAACCAGGTTTTCCTCTAGGATTTTGCCTGTGCTTAGCTCCAGTCCATTTCTTTTTATATCGTGAAAACCCCCCAGCAACCTTCCACCTCCCGACCACCACCAACTGAAGGCCTGTCATCAGATCCCCGTTCTCCCAGCATAGGGCACCCTGTCATCAGCATCTGGCTCTGAGGAGCATTCCTCTGCGACGAGGCCTACCCCAAACTATTCCATAACATTCCATATTGTATTCTGTCTCTGTTGTCATGGCCCTCAACCATCACGGTCACCTAATAATCCCCAGTTTACAATTGGCTCATTCATCCCCCTCCTCTCCCCTGTAACTATTCCCCAGGTCGTTGCTGCAAATGAGAACGTGTTCTCAGTCAACTTACCTGGTAAAATAACGGTAAAATAAAAAAATAAAAAAAATAAAAATTTAGTTAAGCCTTTACTCAATTGAACTGTGGCTGAACAGTTATGGGTGGTGTCACGGGTGTTATGGCCTGACCAAATATCTGGATGGGATGGTGAGGAGCCAAAGAACAAGTGTATATGTCATTTTTTCTACCTGCACCTGAGACATAGATGTACACTAGCCATTGTGGGATTGTAACTCCAGAAGAATCGTACTGGTAAAGTAATACATACTTCCTGGGTGCAATCTATGTTTGTTTGTTTTGCCAAGTAAAGAACACATACTTCCTGGGTGCAATCTATGTTTGTTTGTTTTGCCAAGTAAAGAACACAACAGCCATGGCAAAGCCTAGCACTGGCATACGACATTGATCCCTCCCCCTATAAGCGAAAAATGTGTAATGCTTTGTTGTCATCATCCCTCATTGTCAAGTGGTTCACATCCTTCAGCTCACCCAAGTCCCTGCCAGGCAACACAGTCAAATCAAACCCGACTTCCAATCCTACAGATACATAATAACTGTATCCCCCGTTAAAGGACTTTGAATTCGAAGCACAGCTCGATTTGACAGGGTGAATCATTTACAAGCCTACCAACCCTTCATCTGTAGGCAGCCAGGAGCCTGACAGACCAAGAGAGGTAAATCCACTGTATTCCAATTATAGAACTGGGCACTTAACCCCACTTACCGAACTAAGTGCCTTACCCACTAATCAGTGCCTGCCTGTACTCGTTAAGGCATCACCTTTACGCATAATCATGCCAGGGCAGGTTCAGCACCTCCACCTCGGTGATCAGGTAGAGTTATGGAGGATTTCAGTTGTTGTGCAACACTGCCTGACAAAAAATGTAGAACAAAGGTAAGTACTGTGAAAAACTGTACTACTATAATAGTGTATCTGAAAATTCAGTAGATCACATGTGCCTCTCGAGGTCACCCATCATCTAGTACTGGGTTGCACCACTCTTTACCTCCAGAACAGCCTGAATTATTTTGGGAATTCTACAAGGTGTCGGAAAAATTCCACAGGGATGTTGGTCCATGCTGACGCAATGGCATCCCGCAGTTGCTGCAGATTGGACGGCGGTACGTTCATGCTGTGAACAGCCTGTTCCATCTCATCCAAAACATGCTCTTTTTGGTTGAGGTCTGGGGACTGCGCAGGCCTCTCAAATAAACTGAACTCGCTGTCATGTTTCAGGCGATGTTTTTCCACTCCTCAATTGTTCAGTGTTGGTGATCAACACTGTTGGCTGCAATAGCTCATCTGTGGCAAGGATAGACAAGTTGTGCATTCCGAGATGCTGTTCTGCACACCACTGTTGTACTGCACCGTTACTTGTCTGTTTGTGACCCACCTGTTAGCTTGCACAATTCTTGTCATTCTCCTTTGACCTCTCATCAACAAGCTGTTTTCGCCCACAGGACTGCCGCTGACTGGATGTTTTTTGTTTGTCGCACGATTCTCGGTAAACCCTAGACACTGTCTTGCATGGTGACCGATTTTGAGATACTGGTTCCGGCATACCTGGCACCGATGATCATAGCACGCACAAAGTCGCTTAGATCACTTGTTTTTCCCATTGAAACGTTCAATCGAACAGTAACTGAATGCCTCGATGACTGTCTGCCTGCTTTATATAACATACCACGACAACGTGACTCACTGTCTTTAGGAGTGATCCATTTTCATGAACGGGGTGGTGTACCTACTAAACTGGCCGGTGAGCATATATTCCTGAATCCAAATCGAGCATTCTAAACTGTCATGGGAGGCCTTAGTCTAAATAAATATCCCCAATAAGGGGTTAAAGGTTAAACACATTTTGTAAGGTAACCTAATGTTAATAATCCCGCAATCCGAATCCTTACATCTCAAAATGTGTCATTTTCTGAAAAATACTTTCCCTTGGAATTTACCATGCTCTTATACATAGACGTGATTGAATGGTGACATGCTCCTTTGAGATACAAATCCAATAGATATAGTGCACTTACTGTTGCTATAACATACTAATTTCCTCTTTCACATACTGACAGTACAGGAAAACAACCATTGATTTATTCATTGGAATGCACATTAAAAAATAATGCAATCTATTACTTTAAAAAAAGAGGGCAATAAGTAATTTGTAGACAAAGAGAATCATGGCCCATTATGTGTTAATTGTTGTGACGGATTAGGACTTCTTAACAATGCCTAAACTCTGAATACATCAATTTACAATCGATCGTAAATGGATACAATGCTTGTAACCATAATATAACCATTACCAAGGTAGCGAGTACCCTTAAGGCCGTTCATACTGCATTGTTCTTAGTCCCAGGCTATTTTAACCTCAGCCTACACTGGCCCTGGGCTAGGTTAGCCTGTGTTCACATCAAATCAAATTGTATTAGTCACATGCGCCGAATACAACAGGTGTAGACCTTACAGTGAAATGCTTACTTATGAGCCCCTAACCAACAATGCAGTTTAAAGAAAATACGGATAAGAGTAAGAGATAAAAGTAACAAGTAATTAAAGAGCAGCAGTTTAACAACAATAGCAAGACTATATACGGGGGGTACCGATACAGAGTCAATGTGCGGGGGCACCGGTTAGTTGAGGTAGTATTTACATGTAGGTAGAATTATGAAAGTGACTATGCATAGATGGCAACAGATCATCTAGGTTTTGTCGTGCCCTCTTCACGACTGTCTTGGTATGCTTGGACATTGTTAGTTTGTTGGTGATGTGAACACCAAGGAACTTGAAGCTCTCAACCTGCTCCACTGCAGCCCCGTCGATGAGAAGAAGGGCGTGCTTGGTCTTCTTTTTCCTGTAGTCCACAATCTTCTCCTTTGTCTTGATCACGTTGAGAGAGAGGTTGTTGTCCTGGCACCATGCGGCCAGGTCTCTGACCTCCTCCCTACAGGCTGTCTCGTTGTTGTCGGTGTCATCAGCACATTTAATGGTGTTGGAGTCGTGCCTGGCCGTGCAGTCATGAGTGAACAGGGAGTACAGGAGGGTACTGAGCACGCACCCCTGAGGGGCCCCTGTGTTGAGGATCAGCGAGGCAGATGTGTTGTTACCTACCCTTACAACCTGGGGGCTCGTCAGGAAGTCCAGGATCCAGTTGGAGAGGGAGGTGTTTAGTCCCAGGGTCCTTAACTTAGTGAAGAGCTTTGAGGACACTATGGTGTTGAACACTGAGCTGTAGTCAATGAATAGCATTAGAGATTGCATCATCTGTGGATCTGTTGGGGCGGTATGCAAATTGGAGTGGGTCTAGGGTTTCTGGGATGATGGTGTTGATGTGAGCCATGACCAGCTTTCAAAGCACTTCATGGCTACAGATGTGAGTGCTACGGGTCGGTAGTCATTTAGGCAGGTTACCTTAGTGTTCTTGGGCACAGGGACTATGGAGGTCTGCTTAAAACATTTTGGTATTACAGACTCGGACAGGGAGAGGTTGAAAATGTCAGTGAAGACACTCGCCAGTTGGTCAGCGCATGCTTGCAGTACACGTCCTGGTAACCCGTCTGTCCCTGCAGCCTTGTGAATGTTGACCTGTTTAAAGGTCTTACTCACATTGGCTGCAGAGAGAGCGTGATCACACAATCTTCCGGAACTATTGGTGCTCTCATGCATGTTTCAGTGTTATTTGCCTCGAAGCGAGCATAGAAGTAGTTTAGCTCGTCTGGTAGGCTCGTGTCACTGGGTAGCTCTCGGCTGTGCTTCCCTTTATAGTCTAATGGTTTGCAAGCCCTGCCACATCCAACAAGTGTCAGAGCCGGTGTCCCTTCCACGGGACGGCTGAGCTAATGTAGGCTGATGCGATTAGCATGAGGTTGTGAATAACCAGAACATTTCCCAGGACATAGACATATCTGATATTGGCAGAAAGCTTCAAATCTCTGTTAATCTAACTGCGCTGTCAAATTTTCAGTAGCTATTACAGTGAAAGAATACCATGCTATTGTTTGAGGAGAGTGCACAATTTTGAACATGAAAGGTTATTAATAAACACATTTGGCACATTTTGGAAGTCTTGATACAACATTTTGAACAGAAATGCAATGATTAATTGGATCAGTCTAAAACTTTGCACATACACTGCTGCCATCTAGTGGCCAAAATCTAAATTGCACCTGGGCTGGAATAATACATTATGGAATTTCTCATGCATTTCAAAGATGGTACAAAAAAATACAAAATAACGTTTGTTTTTTTCTTTATATTATCTTTTACCAGATCTATTGTGTTATATTCTCCTACATTCCTTTCACATTTCCACAAACGTCAAAGCGTTTCCTTTCAAATGGTACCAAGGATATACATATCCTTGCTTCAGGGCCTGAGCTACAGGCAGTTAGATTTGGGTATGTCATTTTAGGCAAAAATTTGAAAAAAAGGGTCCGATCCTTAAGAGGTTTGTGACAGTGCAGCTTTTGTGATTGGACAGTGAGCATTGTAGCGTTGTTCTTGACCCTGATTCTCACTGGCTATTTTGGCACCATGTTCTGGGGCTAACCCCAAAACGTTTGCGCTAATCCTGCTCCGGAGCAGGGCCAGCTAGCCCTGGGCTAAGGTTAGTGCTAGCCCACTTTAGAACGTGCAAGTGTGAACACTCGCTTAGCCCTAGGTTATAATCTTCCTTAGAGCAGGGCTAAGGAGGCTCTTAGCCTGGGCTAAGGTGTGAACGCAATACTTGGTTGATGGAAACATAATTATGCACAGTTCTATTGTTGTCATGCACATTTCTACACAAATGCCTCTACAGTATGCAGACCTGGGTTCAAATAATATTTGTTTTCTTTCAAATACTTAAGCTGAGCTTCATTGAGCTTGCCTGGTGCAATTAGACCAATGGAATTGCTGCCATGTTGTGTTGCTACCATGTTGTTGTCATGTGGTGTTGCTACCATGCTATGTTGTCATGTCTTGCTGCCATGCTATGTTGTTGTCTTGGTCTCTCTTTATGTAGTGTTGTGGTGTCTCTCTTCTTGTGATGTGTGTTTTTTGTCTTATATTTTTAATTTTTAATCCCAGCACCCGTCCCCGCAGGAGGCCTTTTGCCTTTTGGTAGGCCGTCATTATAAATAAGAATTTGTTCTTAACTGATTTGCCTAGTTAAATAAATATATATTTGTCCCTAAAGTGGAAACCCCACCCAACCGCCTCCAGACAAGCTAAAAAAAATGCTCAAAGTATTTATATGAAAACAAATACTATTTGAACCCAGACCTGACTCACAGTATGTAGTTGTAGCCATCAAAAACATGAGCGAGAAAGAGAGTGTGTGTGCGGGAGTGGTCCAGGAAGTGTGCCCTCTGCCATGTAGTCTACTAGATGGTACGCCAATTATGTCCCTGCCTCGGCATCAAAGGGAACAGATCAGAAAGTGGGGCTTCAACATAACAGCCACGTCTGAATCAAAGACAGACATACAGAGGAACATGTACGCACAGATCAGCATTTTTATTTTATTTTATTTCACCTTTATTTAACCAGGTAGGCCAGTTGAGAACAAGTTCTCATTTACAACGCGACCTGGCTAAGATAAAGCAAAGCAGTGTGACAAAAACAGCAACACAGAGTTACACATGGGATAAACAAACGTACAGTCAATAACACAATTAAAAAATCTGTATACAGTGTGTGCAAATGAAGTAAGGAGGTAAGGCAATAAATAGGCCAATAGTGGCGAAGTAATTACAATTTAGCATTAACACTGGAGTGATAGATGTGCAGATGATGATGTGCAAGTGGAAATACTGGTGTGGAAAAGAGCAGAAGAACAAAAACAAATATGGGGATGAGGTAGGTAGTTGGTTGGATGGGCTATTTACAGATGGGCTGTGTACAGCTGCAGCGATTGGTAAGCTGCTCTGACAACTGACTATTAAAGTTAGTGACGGAGATATAAGTCTCCAACTTCAGTGATTTTTGCAATTCGTTCCAGTCATTTGCAGAAGAGAACTGGAAGGAAAGGCGGCCAAAGAGCTGTTGGCTTTGGGGATGACCAGTGAAATATACCTTCTGGAGCGTGTGCTACGGGTGGGTGTTGCTATGGTGACTAGTGAGCTGAGATAAGGCGGAGCTATACCTAGCAAAGAATTATAGATGACCTGGAGCCAGTGGGTTTGGCGATGAATATGTAGCGAGGACCAGCTAACGAGAGCATACAGGTTGCAGTGGTGGGTAGTATATGGGGCGTTGGTGACAAAACGGATGGCACTGTGATAGACTGCATCCAATTTGCTAAGTAGAGTGTTGGAGGCTAATTTGTAAATTAAATCGCCGAAGTCAAGGATCGGTAGGATACTCAGTTTTACGAGGGTAAGTTCGGCAGCATGAGTGAAGGAGGCTTTGTTGAGAAATAAGAGGCCGATTCTAGATTTGATTTTGGATTGGAGATGCTTAATGTGAGTCTGGCTGGAGAGTTCACAGTCTGGCCAGACACCTAGGTATTTGTAGTTCTCCACATATTCTAAGGCAGAACCATCCAGAGTAGTGATGTTAGTCGGGCGGGCAGGTGCGGGCAGCAATCGGTTGAAGATCATGCCTTTCGTTTTACTAGCATTTAAGAGTAGTTGGAGGCCACAGAAGGAGTGTTGTATGGCGTTGAAGCTCGTTTGGAGGTTTATTAACACAGTGTCTAAAGAAGGGCCAGATGTATACAGAATGGTGTTGTCTGCGTAGAGGTGGATCAGAGAATCACCTGCAGCAAGAGCGACATCATTGATATATACAGAGAAAAGAGTCAGCCCAAGAATTTAACCCTGTGGCACCCCCATAGAGACTGCCAGAGGTCCGGACAACAGGCACCCACGGCTAGGACACCAGGGTTGGAGGAGTGTGCTAAAGTGAATAAAGCAAACTTAGGGAAGAGTCTTCTGATGTTAACATGCATGAACCCAAGGCTTTTACGGTTGCAGAAGTCAGCAAATGAGAGCGCCTGGGGAAACACAGGGCCTGGGGTTAACCTCTACATCACTAGAGGAACAGAGGAGGAGTAGGATGAGGGTACTGCTAAAGGCTATAAGAACTGGTCGTCCAGTGCTTTGTGCTTGGAGTGGCCATCACAAAGCCCTGACCTCAATCCCATAGAAAATTTGTGGGCAGAACTGAAAAAGCGTGTGCGAGCAAGGAGGCCTACAAACCTGACTCAGTTACACCAGCTCTGTCAGGAAGAATGGGCCAAAATTCACCCAACTTATTGTGGGAAGCTTGTGGAAGGCTACCCGAAACGTTTGACCCAAGTTAAACAATTTAAAGGCAATGCTACCAAATACTAATTGACTGTATGTCAACTTCGGACCCACTGTGAATGTGATGAAAGAAGCTGAAATAAATCATTCTCTCTACTATTATTCTGACATTTCACATTCTTCAAATAAAGTGGTGATCCTAACTGACCTAAGATAGGGAATTTTTACTGGGATTAAATGTCAGGAATTGTGAAAAACAGAGTTTAAATGTATTTGGCTAAGGTCTATGTAAACTTTCGACTTCAACTATATTTAATTAGAAAATGGAAAAAAGAGATTGAAATATAATGAAATGTATGCAAAAAAACACAAAAAAGACTGAATATTTACATGGGACAAAAACAAATATGTCTTACTGCTGCGCCATCTTGGGGGGAAAAAGCAGGCCTTGAACTGCAGCAAGTCTTAACAGTGTTTGTGTTCAAGTTCTTTTAGATGTCAAGGTCCATATATCAAGTTGTCATTGGCCATGAACAGCTTTGTACCAGGACTTATTTGTCATTTAGATTTAGTGAGGAATAACTTGGAGCTGGAAGTATAGAGCCGACAGGAAGTCATCTTTTGAGAATCTGATATTCTAACCTGCAGGCACTAATGTCAACAGCTCCTCTCAACATCTAATTCAATAAAGATAATTCCCCAAAATACCCCACCAAGAATACAAAGTGAAGAGGTCAAACAGTTTTACACAGATTTGGTATCCCAATGATTATCTGCACATAACCATCATGACACATCCACTCTCAACACATTTCATGAATTCAACCCCAGTCTGGAAAATTTGCCAAGTTTTCAGCAATCTAGGTCAACCTCAAACATGCTGCAACCTATACTAATCCATTGTCCGTGGTGTGGGTGCTATGGGATTTCTGTCAGTGAGTGAGTGAGAGGGTTGAACGGAGAGGAAGAAGCGGATTTGGCAGAGATAGCCGCTGTGCGGCCAGATGACATGCAGTGCCCAGCCCTGACCGTGGCCTCTTACGCAAACCCCGACATCCAGCTGTGGATGGGCAGTGCATGTTGGGAATGTGTTTACATAACACAGCTCTTGGCCCTACTTTTTCCATGACGCAGGGATATAGAGTGAATGAATAATGGGAAAAATCAAGCACTTATAAATTGTTCAAGGAAATATAATTTCAGCATGTTTGGTCCACATCCATCCAGTTATTATGGTCCTACATGGTGGAAGGACAAGACTGCAAAATATGGTCTAATTTGAGGGCCTCACAAGTCTCTGAAGAGCTGACATCCTGAATTTGTATAATCTTTTTCTGATGTATTATACCCTGCCTGAACCTAAACTAAGATTGTTTTTATTAGAGTATGCATCATAAATAAAATAAGCTGCATATGTAGGCCTACATGTTGGCTAAGTGTTATCGGCTCAAATCATTTTTTTGTGGAATTCAAATATTTTTCCATTCCATGCTAACCGTTACTCATCTTCATTACATTGACAGTAGCTCAGTGAGCAGTTCAAAGTAAACAGAAATAAATAGGTGTTGTTCGTGCACTTGAAAAGCTGGGGAACTTTCACTGGCATAGAGACAGTTCTTACAACACTGTGGCTTCATACCCTGAAAAACCTATGGTGTTCTGTCCATGATCTGTTTTATCATTGATGCTTCTGTTTTTTGACGCCAAACTCACCACTGGTGTGTGTGCCCAAAGAGCTCTAGGTTCATGTCATCTGACCATAGCACCAGTTCCAATCCAAGTGCCAATGCTGTTTATCAAACTCCAGGTGGTGCTATGGTCAGATTACATGAAAAAAGGAGCTCTTTGGCCACGCACACCAGTGGTGGGTTGGCGTTGAAAAACGAAAGCATATGCAGAAAAGTACCTCATACCTACGGTAAAATATGTTGGTGGATCTTTGATGTTATGGGGCTATTTTGCTTCCACTGGTCCTGGGGTCCTTGTTAAGGTCAACGACATCATGAACTTTACCAAGTACCAGGACAATTGGCCACAAGTAGATAACAATATCCCTAAGCAATAATCAAAATTCACAAAGAAATGGTTAATTGATCACAAAATCAACAATTTGCAATGACCATCTCAGTCTCCGGACTTGAACCCCATTGAAAACATGTGGTTTGAATTGAAGAGGACAGTCCATAAGAGCAGATGAAGGATATCAAGGATCTGGAAAGATTCTGTATGGCGGAATGGTCTAAGATCCTTCCCAACGTGTTCTCCAATCTCATAAAACATTTTAGAAAAATGTTGTTATCCTTGCAAAGAGAGGATGCTAGAGCATTGCAAATCATTTTTATCCCAAACTTTTGTAGATTTTTTTTTTTTACATACAATATAGCTCGGTATTTGTATTATTTATTTTATTTCGTCTTTTTCACTCATCTTCTTCAAGGGTGCCATGGACCTGACTGTACGTTTACAATGATTGTACAAAACATTAAGAACACCTTCCTAATATTGAGTTTCACCCCCTTTTGCTAGACGGATGGATATTTTTTGGGTGTTGCACCATTCTTGATACACACGGGAAACTGTTGAGCGTGAAAACCCCAGCAGCGTTGCAGTTCTTCACACACTCAAACCGGTGCGCCTGGCACCTACTAGCATACAACGTTCAAAGGCATTTTTGTAATGCTCATTCATCCCTCGGGATGGCACAGAATCCATGTATCAATTGTCTCAAGGTTTAAAAATCATTCTTTAACCTGTCTCCTTCCTTTCGTCTACACTGATTGAAGTGGATTTAACAAGTGACATCAATAAGGGATCATAGCTTTCACCTGGATTCACCTGGTCAGTCTGTCATGTTTTGTACACTCAGTGCACTGTATATTGGTTGCCAGACAGGGTTTCTAAGTAGTGTATGCATGTGTCTCTTCTCCAATATCCCTTTAAAACCTGCATGCTAGACATGCTATGCCCTATTCTGTGTCTCAGTCAGGTAATGCTGCATCCCTGAGAGCATCAGCTGTTCCGGATGACTGTGTGATCACGCTCTACGTAGCCGACGTGAGTAAGGCCTTTAAACAGGTCAACATTCACAAGGCTGCGGGGCAAGAAGGATTACCAGGTCGTCTGCTCCAGGCATGTGCTGACCAACTGGCAGGTGTCTTCACTGACATTTTCAACATGTCCCTGATTGAGTCTGTAATACCAACATGTTTCAAGCAGACCACCATAGTCCCTGTGCCCAAGAACACAAAGGCAACCTGCCTAAATGACTACAGACCCGTAGCACTCACGTACGTAGCCATGAAGTGCTTTGAAAGGTTGGTAATGGCTCACAACACCATTATCCCAGAAACCCTAGACCCACTCCAATTTGCATACCGCCCAAACAGATCCACAGATGATGCAATCTCTATTGCACTCCACACTGCCCTTTCCCACCTGGACAAAAGGAACACTTATGTGAGAATGCTATTCATTGACGACAGCTCAGCGTTCAACACCATAGTACCCTCAAAGCTCATCACTAAGCTAAGGATCCTGGGACTAAACACCTCCCTCTGCAACTGGATCCTGGACTTCCTGACGGGCCGCCCCCAGGTGGTGAGGGTAGGTAGCAACACATCTGCCACGCTGATCCTCAACACTGGAGCTCCACAGGGGTGCGTGCTCAGTCCCCTCCTGTACTCCCTGTTCACCCACGACTGCATGGCCAGGCACGACTCCAACACCATCATTAAGTTTGCAGACGACACAACAGTGGTAGGCCTGATCACAGACAACGACGAGACAGCCTATAGGGAGGAGGTCAGAGACCTGGCGGTGTGGTGCCAGAATAACAGCCTATCCCTCAATGTTTCCAAGACTAAGGAGATATTTGTGGACTACAGGAAAAGGAGGACCGAGCACGCCCCCATTCTCTTTGACGGGGCTGTAGTGGAGCAGGTTGAGAGCTTCAAGTTCCTCGGTGTCCACATCAACAACAAACTAGAATGGTCCAAACACACCAAGACAGTCGTGAAGAGGGCACGACAAAGCCTATTCCCCCTCAGGAAACTAAAAAGATTTGGCATGGGTCCTGAGATCCTCAAAGGGTTCTACAGCTGCAACATCGAGAGCATCCTGACTGTCCCACCACCCACCACCCGCCAACCCCTCTTTTACGCTACTGCTAATCTCTGTTCATCATATATGCATAGTCACATGCATGTACATACTACCTCAATCAGCCTGACTAACCCGTGTCTGTATGTAGCCTCGCTACTTTTATAGCCTCGCTACTGTATATAGCCTGTCTTTTTACTGTTGTTTTATTTCTTTACTTACCTATTGTTCACCAAACACCTTTTTTGCACTATTGGTTAGAGCCTGTAAATAAGCATTTCACTGTAAGGTCTACATCTGTTGTATTCTGTGCACGTGACAAATAAACTTTGATTTGATTCGAGCTGATCCTAATGCTATACACTCCCACAGTGGAGACTGAGCCCTGGAGTCCTAGTCAGGCAGGCCAGCATCCCCAGAGGCGAGGGAATGGCTGGTTGATCTGTGCTTAGCCCCAGGCCTTAAATCCCTTTCTGACAGACCGCTAATGCGAGCCTCTGTGGGACCACACCAGAGCCGTGTCAGTCTCCTGAGCCCACGCCTTGGCCCCATGTCTGAAAGAGGGATTTTCTCCTTCCTCCTGCCTCAGTTGTTTCCCCGTACCCAAGCCCACCAGTTCACAGACATAGTCCTCCAGAAAGCCCAATACTTTTATATACTCCTTTCCGCCACTCCCCCGATTCTCTCTCATTTCACTTCCACCTTCACAAGCTTGTAGTCAACGCAATACTGATCTGAAAGGACATAGTTGGTGAAAGCAATAGAGAAGAAGCCTACACAGTGTTTTTAGCCATCAGTGGTGATTTCAAACGAAAGCAGCATATCAGGTATAACACCAGAAAGAGAGCATAATATGCTTTGGGGCTAAAGTTGACCTTTGCTTGCATTTCCTGAACTGGCAATCTTAAATGGAGAAAAAGGAGCTGGTGGTTGAAAGCAACAGGGAGGAAAGCCAGTCGTTTTACCTTTCCAATGACCACAAAGGTCTCTCTCAGTGGGAGAGCCAGCGTCAGTCAGTAGAGCCTCTAAACACCCCGACCAGCTCACACGGAGAAGTAGAGCACATTCCGGAAGGCTTTCACAAGTTGACTAATCCATCTATCCATCCATCGAGGATTTGCACTGCTTTGGATAGACTGAGCTCCTATGTGCAACGCTATGTGTGCCATTTGAACTTTTGTACATTTATGCAATATGTGTTACATGAACGTAATTTCTATTTAAATTAGTCCTATATTTTCTGTGTTCTCAAAATAATGCACATCATGGGGATGAATCAAATGTAATGTTATTTGTCACATGAACCGAATACAACAGGTGTAGACCTTACCGTGAAATGCATACTTACAAGCCCTTAAACAAAAATATAAACAGAAAATATAATTAAAGGGGCCTCCTTAGTGCCGCAGCGGTCTAAGGCACTGCATTGCAGTGCTTGAGAAGTCACTACAGCCTGGGTCAATCCCAGGCTGTGTCACAACTGGCTGTGACAGGGAGTCCGATAGGGTGGTGGCACAATTGGCCATAGTGTCGTCCTTGTTAGGGGAGGGGGGGCTTTACCTAGCTCATCGCGCTCTAGCGACACCTTGGGGGGGGGGGGGGGGGCGGGCTCCTGCAGGCTGACCTCGGTCGTCAGTTGAATGGTGAATCCTCCGACACATTGGTGCAACTGGCTTCCTGGTTAAGCGGGCGGGTGTTAAGAAGCGCGGTTTGCGGGTCAGAGGACGCATAACTCAACCTTCGCCTCTCCTGAGCACGTTGGGGAGTTGCAGTGATGAGACAAGATCTTAAATGGATATCAACAAATTGGGGAGAGGCAAAGTTTTTTTTAACAAAAAAAATAAATGGAGTTAAGAAAATATTTACTAAATAAAAAAATAAAAAAATGTAACACAAAATAACAACGAGGATATATACAGGGTAGAGTACCGGTACCGAGTCAATGTGCGGGGGTACAGGTTCGTTGAGGTAATTTGTACATGTAGGTAGGGGTGAAGTGACTACGCATAGATAATAAACAGTGAGTAGCAGCAGTGTAAAAACAAACAAGGGTGAGGGGTGTCAATGCAAATAGTTCGGGTGGCCATTTAATTAATTGTTCAGCAGTCTTATGGCTTGGGGGTAGAAGCTGTTAAGGAGCCTTTTGGACCTAGACTTGGTGCTCCGGTACCACTTGCCGTGCGGTAGCAGCGATAACAGTCTATGACTTGAGTGACTGGAGTCTTCGACAATTTTTTGGGGCTTCCTCTGACACCGCCTAGTATATAGGTCCTGGATTTCAGGAAGCTTGGCCCCAGTGATGTACTGGACCATACGCACTACCCTCTGTAGCACCTTACGGTCGGATGCCAAGCAGTTGCCAAACCAGGCGGTGATACAACCGGTCAGGATGGTGCAGTTGTAGAACTTTTTGAGGATCTGGGGACCCATGCCAAATCTTTTCAGTCTCTTGAGAGGGAAAAGGCATTGTCGTGCCCTCTTCACAACTCTCTTGATGTGTTTGGACCAGTTTGTGGATAGTTTGTTGGTGATGTGGACACCAAGGAACTTGAAACTCTCAACCCACTCCACTACAGCCCCGTCGATGTGAATGGGTGTGTGTTCGGCCCTCCTTTTCCTGTAGTCCACGATCAGCTCCTTTGACTTGTTCACATTGAGGGAGAGGTTATTGTCCTGGCACCACACTGCCAGTTCTCTGACCTCCTCCCTATAGGCTGTCTCATCGTTGTTAGTGATCAGGCCTACAACTATTGTGTCGTCAGCAAACTTACTGATGGTGTTGGAGTCGTGCTTAGCCATGCAGTCATGGGTGAACATGGAGTACAGGAAGGGACTAAGCACGCACCCGAAGGGCCACCATGTTGAGGATCAGCGTGGCAGATGTGTTGTTGCCTACCCTTACCACCTGGGGGCGGCCCATCAGGAAGTCCAGGATCCAGTTGCAGAGGGAGATGTTTAGTCCCAGGGTCCTTAGCTTAGTGATGAGCTTTGTGGGCACTATGGTGTTGAACGCTGAGCTGTAGTCAATGAACAGCATTCTCACATAAGTGTTATTTTTGTCCAGGTACTGTAGGAGAGGGCAGTGTGGAGTGCAATTGAAATTGTGTCATCTGTGGATCTGTTGGGGCGGTATGCAAATTGGAGTGGGTCTATGGTTTCCGGGATGATGGTGTTGATGTGAGCCATGACCAGCCTATCAAAGCACTTCATGGCTACCGACGTGAGTGCTACGGACAGTAGTCATTTAGGCAGGTTACCTTCGCTTTCTTGGGCACAGGGACTATGGTGTTCTGCTTGAAACATTACAGAATCGGTCTTGACGCTTTGCCTGTTTGATGGTTCATCTGAGGGCATAGCGGTACTTCTTATAAGTGTTCGGAATAGTGTCCCGCTCTTTGAAAGCGGCAGCTCTAGCCTTTAGCTCGTTGCAGAAATTGCCTGTAATCCATGGCTTCTGGTTGTACGGTCACTTCTGGTTGTTCGGTCACTGTGGGGATGACGTTGTCGATGCACTTATTGATGAAGCCGGTGACTGAGGTGGTATACTCCTCAATGCCATTCGTTTTTAGTTGTAAGCATGAATCAGGAGGATATCATTTGTTTTTCCTCTGGTTGCACGTGACATGCTGATAGAAAAGAGGTAAAACAGATTTAAGTTTGCATGCATTAAATTCTCCGTCCAGTAGGAGTGCCACTTCTGGATGCTTATGGCCTTAAACAGCTCGTTGAGTGCGGTCTTAGTGCCAGCATTGGTTTGTGGTGGTAAATAGACTGCTACGAAAAATAGATGAAAACATTATTGGTAGATAGTGTGGTCTACAGCTTATCATGAGGTACCTCAGGCGAGCAATACCTCGAGACTTCCTTAATATTAGACATTGCGCACCAGCTGTTATTAACAAATAGACACACACCACTAGTTAGTCCCTCCACTAATTTGTCTGTTATCTTCAATTTGGTGCTTAATGAATACAACCCTGGTGATACTGATTGGGTGCCACTATAAGCCACCATGCCCTTTTGAACTTTGCCATACAACACTTCCTGAAGGAGAGTGAAGAATTCCAGCTCAAGTATTGGCTGTATAATAACTGACTCGGGTGATGCTATTTTTGTTTATTTTTTACCCTTTTAATTGAAAACACAGTGAGGTAAGTAATTATTACAGAGAAATTGTTTGATATTGAGATAAAAACAGCTGCATTAAGCCTTTAAGGCAACTATGGGGGGAAAAAGCCATATCACAAAGCCGATAACAACAAAAATGATACTGTATCATAATGACAATTGTGTCATTGTGTGTCAAGTATCGTGTGGTCCATGACTAACTTATTACCTAGAAGCACACATTTTCATGTGATGGTTGAACTCTACAAGTCTTTCCGTGAGACATGATGATGACAGTGCAAAATGAACACTCAATGAGGCGAAGTGAATCACTCTCTGATGATCTGGCCAAACCATGAGATCAACACGAACCACATGCCTTTTCCATTGGTGCACTTTTTGCACAAGACCACTCAAGTGACACCGTGTTGTCACTGGTTATGTTGCAATGTTATGCAGTGTCATGAGAATACATCTGGTGACATTGTATTATTATAATTTTTACTTTCATTCACTTCTCACTCCCACCCCTGCCGCTCCCCCTATGGACATTCCCCAACAGACTCGTATCCTGCCCCCACAGTTGCAAATGTGTGTTTTAAATGTATTTTAGTTTTTAATTTGGCTTGCTCTGTTGAGCATAATATTTTCACTGTGCCCTGCAATTACATCTGCGTCCTTGTGACTAATAAACTCTATCTACACTTGTATTCACCAGTTTGATAAATACTTTTCAGAAAATGTGGAGATAGGCTACTGTAAACATAAAAATAAATCACATTTTGTGAAAAGGGAAATAAGGAAATTCTAAGGATAAGAATTGTTCCAAAAGAGTGAATTCTTCTGAATGTTCCTACTTCCCTTTTAAAGTCATCCTCTAGCCTATGTAAAGACCAGGGATGGAATTGGGTTCTCAAATCAACTCAAATTTGATTGGTCACAAACCCAGGGTTAGCAGATGTTAACGCTAGTGTAGCGAAATGCTTGTGCTTCTAGTTCCAACAGTGCAGTAATATCTAACAAGAAATCTAACAATTCCACAACAACTACCTAATACACACACATCTAAAGGGATGGAATAAAAATATGTACATATAAATATATGGATGAGCGATGGCCGAGCAACATAGGCAAGATTCAATAGATGGTATAAGATACAGTATATACATATGAGATGAGGAATGTAAGATATGTAAGCATTATTAAATTGACATTATTTAAAGGGACTAGTGATCCATTTATTAAAGTGGCCAATGATTTGAGTCTGTATGTAGGCACCAGCCTCTCTGAGTTAGTGATTGCTGTTTAACAGTCTGATGGCCTTGAGATAGAAGCTGTTTTTAGTCTCTCGGTCCCAGTTTTGATGCACCTGTGCTGACCTCGCCTTCTGGATGGTAGCGGGGTGAACAGGCAGTGACTCGGGTGGTTGTTGTCCTTGATGATCTTTTTGGCCTTTCTGTGACCGGGTGCTGTAGGTGTCCTGGAGGGCAGGTAGTTTGCCCCCGGTGATGCGTTGTGCAGACCGCACCACCCTTTGGAGAGCCCTGCGGTTGAGGGCTGGGCAGTTGATGTACCTGGCGGTGATACAACCCAACAGGATGCTCTCAATTGTGCATCTGTAAAGGTTTGTGAGGGTTTTAGGTGACAAGCCAAATTTCTTCAGCCTCCTGAAGTTGAAGAGGCGCTGTTGCTAAATAGAAAATTAAAAAAAAGTTAATTGTTACATTTTTCAGGGTACAAGAAAAATGTTTTTTTGTTCTTTTCTCACTTTATAAAGAAAACAGAACTCCTGTGTGGGTCTGTGTGGGTGGACCATTTCAGTTTGTCTGTGATGTATACGCCAAGAAACTTAAAACTTTCCACCTTCTCCACTACTGTCTCGTCGATGTGGATAGGGTGCTCCCTCCTATCCACATCAGAACACAAAGGAATTTATTTTGAGTGATGAAAATATAATCTGCTGCAACACCTCAAATCCCAATATAATCTCTGTATCAGTTTTTATAGACTTTGCTGTTCTATGAGGCCCTCATTTTATGAGGCCCTTAGATAATCTCACTAATCTTTTTTTTGTGCCTCTAGCATCGCTGAGAGATATACATCCAATTTCAGTGTATACATTGGGCCTACAACTATCTCACTAAAATGATCCATTTATCAATACATTTGAGACACACTGGGTCAACAATATGGTATACATCAACATACAGTGCCTTCGGAAAGTATTCAGACTCCTTGACTTTTTCCACATTTTGTTACGCTACAGCTTTATTCCAAAAGGTATTAAATAAAAATATGTATTAAAAATAAACTTAAAAACCTTATTTACATAAAACTCTTAAGGATCGGACCCTTTTTTCCCAAATTTTCACCTAAAATGACATACCCAAATCTAACTGCCTGTAGCTCAGGACCTGAAGCAAGGATATGTATACTCTTGATACCATTTGAAAGGAAACACTTTTAAGTTTGTGGAAATGTGAAATTAATATAGGAGAATATAACACATTATATCTGGTAAAATATATTTTTCCCATCATCTTTGAAATGCAAGAGAAAAGAGGAATTTCAATTTTGGCAATGTATGTGCAAAGTTTTAGAGTGATCCAATGAACCATTGCATTTTGTTCAAAATGTCGTATCAAGTCTGCCCAAATGTACCGAATTGGTTTATATATACATTTTAAAGTTCATAACGGTGCACTCTCCTCAAACAATAACATGGTATTCTTTCACTGTAATAGCTACTGTAAATTGGACAGTGCAGTTAGATTAACAAGAATTTAAGCTTTCTGCCCATATCAGATATGTCTATGTCCTGGGAAATGTTCCTGTTACTTACAACCTCATGCTAATCACATTAGCGCAAGTTAGCTCAACCGTCCGGCGGGGGGACACACTGATCCTGTAGAGGATAAGTATTCAGACCCTTTGCTATGAGAATCCAAATTGAGCTCAGGTGCATCCTGTTTGAAATGTTTCTACAACTTGGAGTCCACCTGTAGTAAATTTAATTGATTGGACATGATTTGGAAAGGCACACACCTGTCTATATAAGTTCCCACTGTTGACAGTGCATGTCAAAGCAAAATCCAAGCCATGAGGTCGAAAGAATAGTCCACAGAACCCCGAGACAGGACTCTGTCGAGGCACAGATCTGGAGAAGGGTACCAAAAATGTTTTGGGGCAGCACTGAAGGTTCCCAGAAGACAGTGGCCTCCAACGTTCTTAAATGGAAGAAGTTCGGAACCACCGAGACTCTTCCTAGAGCTATCCGCCCAGCCAAACCGAGCAATTGTGGGAGAAGGGCCTTGGTCAGGGAGGTGACCAAGAACCCGATGGTCACTCTGAAAGAGCTCCTGAGTTCCTCTGTGGAGATGGGAGACCTTCCAGACAACCATCACTGCAGCACTCCACCAATCAGGCCTTTATGGTAGAGTGGCCAGACAGAAGCCACTCCTCAGTAAAAGGCACATGGCAGCCCGCTTGGAGTTTACCTAAAGGCACCTTAAGGACTTTCAGACCATGAGAAACAAGATTCTCTGGTCTGATGAAACCAAGATTGAACACTTTGGCCTGAATGCCAAGCGTCATGTCTGGAGGAAACCTGGCACTATCCATATGGTGAAGCATGGTGGTGGCAGCATCATGCTGTGGGGCTGTTTTTCAGCGGCAGGGACAGGGAGATTAGTCAGGATCGAGGAAAAGTTTAACGAAGCAAAGTACAGACAGATCCTTGATGAAAACTTGCTCCAGAACACTCAGGACCTCAGACTGGGGCGACGGTTCACCTTCCAACAGGACAAAGACCCTAAGCACACAGCCAAGGCAACCCATGAGTGGCTTCGGGACAAGTCTCTGAATGTCCTTGAGTGGCCCAGCCAGAGCCCGGACTTGAACCCGATCTAACATCGCTGGAGAGACCTGAAAATAGCTGTGCAGCGACACTCCCCATCCAACCTGCAGAGAAGGATCTGCAGAGAAGAATGGGAGAAACTCCCCAAATACATATGTGCCAAGCTTGTAGCGTCATACACAAGAAGACTTGAGGCTGCAATCGCTGCCAAAGCTGCTTCAACAAAGTACTGAGTAAAGGGTCTGAATACTTATGTAAATGTAATATTTAAGTTTTTATTTGTAATAAATTTGCAAAAATTATGGGGTATTGTGTGTAGATTGATGAGAAATTAAAATTATGTTATCCATTTTAGAATAAGTCTAACAAAATGATAAAAAGTCAAGGTGTCTGAATACTTTCCGAATGCACTGTATATACACTGTATGCTTTCAAAGCCACCATGTTCAGCGTTACTGGGGGAGGGAAAAAACAGAACAAATGAAAAGCTGCCAGTACAAAATCCTTAAGCAAACACTAGAGCTAACGGATGGATTGTACTCCAACCTATGGACTCTTTGCATTTTCTGTGTAAGAATCTTGAGCACTTATGGCGCAATGGGAGCTCCCCCAGGACACACGTACAAATATACACACACAACACACACACACAGAATACAATGCAGAGGGACTTCTCTCTTCTAATGCATTTTCTCACCCACCGTTTATTTATAACACTATTTATCTAACAGAGTAAGCTTATTCCTATATAATTCTATTGACTACATAGCTTCTCCTCCTTTTGTGTGAATGGCCAGCCTTGGTTCTTTCTTTCTAAAGCCTAGGCCGTATTAATTGCAACATTCAGAATATGGGGGTTGGGGCTAGGGCTTGGCGGATTCCCAAGTAACAAAATGTACCTGACCTACGTCCAACGGCAGAAGTGAATAGAAGCCAGAGAGGATTTATCCTCCTCTCATATTGCATGCCTCCAGAGGAACTGTGTCAGAGGCATGCAGACAGAGACAACTAGCATTCCACACCAACCCTTCTCCTGGGGCAGTCTACTACTTCATTAAGCAATGCTGCCTTTTGATGGTTTTATCCTAATTGATTAAGAATGTAGACAATGGCATGGGGTTGTTCACATTGACTACAATACTGTAGTCTTCATGATCTTGAAAGGGCAATTTGCATTGTAGCATGTAGACACAGAAAACATAATATATAAATAGTACAGGGTTATACAAATGCATGAGTATAGCTGCTCAAATGGCTCAACTCAACCACAAGAAACCACATTATTAAATAAAGAGAAGGTTACAGTGCTTAGAACCTTTTCTTTGAGCTGTTATTGTCCACCGGGACAGGTTGTGGGATAATACTGTGTGTGCATGCGCATGTACATGTGTGTGCACCTGCTTGCGCCTACATGTTCACCTACGTGCGTGTAGTGCCTGAGTGCTTGTTTCCTTTTAAATCCACACCTTATTGTTAACAACACAATGTATGTCACATGGTTAGAATTGAGATCAGCCTCTTTGTTAAATTAATGACATAAACAAGCCTCAGTAAACAATGCCTTCCACTCCTGCCTCCACCGCTTGCTGTCACGCTGGCCATGTAGCGTTCAGTGACATCAACGAGAAGTCCCATCAAGATACTGTCCATCTCCATCATTCACCTTCCAGACTCTCCTGTACCCCATCTCCCTCCGTCTGCACTCTCTTGTACCGTACCCCATCTCTCTCTGTCTGCACTCTCCTGTACCGTACCCCATCTCTCTCCATCTGCACTCTCCTGTACCGTACCCCATCTCCCTCCGTCTGCACTCTCCTGTACCGTAGCCCATTTTGCCCATTGTGTAAATTGGTGAACAGTTCCAATTTCATGCTGCTGCCTAGCTTGTTGACTAACAGGAAACCTTATCACTGCGTCACTGCGGTTATACGAAAGAGACGGATAACATGTCAAACATAGGCCAGTGGGCCACATGGAAAAGTAAAAAGCCAGTCAAGGCTTCCACTGAAAATAAGACCTCCCTGTAACTATAAATAACTGTCATAAATAGGCAATACAAACAACTATAACGCTAAAGAGAAACTCAAGAGGAACCCAAGATACATACAGTGAAGATACCCAAGTCTAGTCTAACTGAATAACAAACTGCCTAAAGTAACCTTGGTGATTGCACAAACCCAAACAAACTTCTCCGGGGCTGTGGGAAATTTCTCCTCCTGGCAATATACTCCTAACCTCAGCTCCCAACCAATGCAGAGTAGCAATCATAATATCCCCTTTGTTTACCTGTATGCCCTCCTTCTCCTCTTCCTCAATGCACACGGGGGGGGGGGGGGGGGGGGTTAGTCGTTAGTCTATCTGAAGGAAAATACACAATTATATTCTATTCTCACACAAAAGACCCCCTTTCCACCTTCCTACCCCTCTTTCACTGGTTTAGTCAGAGGGGCTGTAAAGATTATTTACATTTGGGGGAGATTAAGGGCCTGGCTGTTCCACATGCAGCGGCCAGTGTCCATTGATGTCTAATTGAGTGATGTAGGTCAGAATAGCGCTGCTGACTGCGCTTTGTGCTAAACCCTGCCATGGGAGACCTTTGACTTCTTCGCCATCATCCACGACATCCCCACTGCCATGACAGTTTTACCATGGCTGGCTGGCCGGCCTCAATACCCAAACCCGATATCCTTTTTTTCTGCCCTATTTTATCAGAACCCATTTTTTAAATATCCCTGAAGTGATTAGTTTTGTCTGTGCCTGCCTGGCTTTTTTGTTAATGACTCAGTGAGGGTGGTGGGTGCCAGTAGTAATCTGGAGTGGGCATAATTCAGTACGTTTCTATACTGGGCCTACTTCTGCTGCACGAAGAGATCGCAGTATTATTACATGGCCTAGTGCTGTGAATCAAGTCTTGCTGCTGTATTGTATTCAGGAAATACAGTACATCTCATGCAATAATACATAACATTGTTTGTGTTTATCACAGATTGCATTGTGTGGTGTATTATATATGCAATATTAATGTGTGTTCAGCATCTTTAACATTTTAAATTCCCTCTGAGCACATCAGAATCCCACAGAATCCCATTTGGATTTGGGATTGAGTGACTGGCCACTAATCTTTGGTCTCTCTGTCGAATATGCAGCTTATTCAGGGTGGTATCCTAATCACCCAAAGATTTATATCTATTTATACAGAGATTATAATGTGTGTCTTCTTTATCTCTCAATTGGATAGAGTTGTTGCATAACAGATGAGCATTCATTTCATTGCAACCCACATGCGTAAAGATGGCCTGACAGTGCCCCCTGTTGTTCGAGGATGTATGCGTTTACATTTACATTTAAGTCATTTAGCAGACGCTCTTATCCAGAGCGACTTACAAATTGGTGCATTCACCTTATGATATCCAGTGGAACAACCACTTTACAATAGTGCATCTAACTCTTTTAAGGGGGGGGGGGGGGGTTAGAAGGATTACTTTATCCTATCCTAGGTATTCCTTAAAGAGGTGGGGTTTCAGGTGTCTCCGGAAGGTGGTGATTGACTCCGCTGACCTAGCGTCGTGAGGGAGTTTGTTCCACCATTGGGGTGCCAGAGCAGCGAACAGTTTTGACTGGGCTGAGCGGGAACTGTACTTCCTCAGAGGTAGGGAGGCGAGCAGGCCAGAGGTGGATGAACGCAGTGCCCTTGTTTGGGTGTAGGGCCTGATCAGAGCCTGAAGGTACGGAGGTGCCGTTCCCCTCACAGCTCCGTAGGCAAGCACCATGGTCTTGTAACGGATGCGAGCTTCAACTGGAAGCCAGTGGAGAGAGCGGAGGAGCGGGGTGACGTGAGAGAACTTGGGAAAGTTGAACACCAGACGGGCTGCGGCATTCTGGATGAGTTGTAGGGGTTTAATGGCACAGGCAGGGAGCCCAGCCAACAGCGAGTTGCAGTAATCCAGACGGGAGATGACAAGTGCCTGGATTAGGACCTGCGCCGCTTCCTGCGTGAGGCAGGGTCGTACTCTGCGAATGTTGTAGAGCATGAACCTACAGGAACGGGTCACCGCCTTGATGTTAGTTGAGAACGACAGGGTGTTGTCCAGGATCACGCCAAGGTTCTTAGCACTCTGGGAGGAGGACACAATGGAGTTGTCAACCGTGATGGCGAGATCATGGAACGGGCAGTCCTTCCCCGGGAGGAAGAGCAGCTCCGTCTTGCCGAGGTTCAGCTTGAGGTGGTGATCCGTCATCCACACTGATATGTCTGCCAGACATGCAGAGATGCGATTCACCACCTGGTTATCAGAGGGGGGAAAGGAGAAGATTAATTGTGTGTCGTCTGCATAGCAATGATAGGAGAGACCATGTGAGGATATGACAGAGCCAAGTGACTTGGTGTATAGCGAGAATAGGAGAGGGCCTAGAACAGAGCCCTGGGGGACACCAGTGGTGAGAGCACGTGGTGCGGAGACAGATTCTCGCCACGCCACCTGGTAGGAGCGACCTGTCAGGTAGGACGCAATCCAAGCGTGGGCCGCGCCGGAGATGCCCAGCTCGGAGAGGGTGGAGAGGAGGATCTGATGGTTCACAGTATCAAAGGCAGCCGATAGGTCTAGAAGGATGAGAGCAGAGGAGAGAGAGTTAGCTTTAGCAGTGCGGAGCGCCTCCGTGACACAGAGAAGAGCAGTCTCAGTTGAATGACTAGTCTTGAAACCTGACTGATTTGGATCAAGAAGGTCATTCTGAGAGAGATAGCAGGAGAGCTGGCCAAGGACGGCACGTTCAAGAGTTTTGGAGAGAAAAGAAAGAAGGGATACTGGTCTGTAGTTGTTGACATCAGAGGGATCGAGTGTAGGTTTTTTCAGAAGGGGTGCAACTCTCGCTCTCTTGAAGACGGAAGGGACGTAGCCAGCGGTCAAGGATGAGTTGATGAGCGAGATGAGGTAAGGGAGAAGGTCTCCGGAAATGGTCTGGAGAAGAGAGGAGGGGATAGGGTCAAGCGGGCAGGTTGTTGGGCGGCCGGCCGTCACAAGACGCGAGATTTCATCTGGAGAGAGAGGGGAGAAAGAGGTCAAAGCACAGGGTAGGGCAGTGTGAGCAGAACCAGCGGTGTCGTTTGACTTAGCAAACGAGGATCGGATGTCGTCGACCTTCTTTTCAAAATGGTTGACGAAGTCATCAGCAGAGAGGGAGGAGGGGGGAGGAGGGAGGAGGGGGAGGAGGATTCAGGAGGGAGGAGAAGGTGGCAAAGAGCTTCCTAGGGTTAGAGGCAGATGCTTGGAATTTAGAGTGGTAGAAATTGGCTTTAGCAGCAGAGACAGAAGAGGAGAATGTAGAGAGGAGGGAGTGAAAGGATGCCAGGTCCGCAGGGAGGCGAGTTTTCCTCCATTTCCGCTCGGCTGCCCGGAGCCCTGTTCTGTGAGCTCGCAATGAGTCGTCGAGCCACGGAGCAGGAGGGGAGGACCGAGCCGGCCTGGAGGATAGGGGACATAGAGAGTCAAAGGATGCAGAAAGGGAGGAGAGGAGGGTTGAGGAGGCAGAATCAGGAGATAGGTTGGAGAAGGTTTGAGCAGAGGGAAGAGATGATAGGATGGAAGAGGAGAGAGTAGCGGGGGAGAGAGAGCGAAGGTTGGGACGGCGCGATACCATCCGAGTAGGGGCAGTGTGGGAAGTGTTGGATGAGAGCGAGAGGGAAAAGGATACAAGGTAGTGGTCGGAGACTTGGAGGGGAGTTGCAATGAGATTAGTGGAAGAACAGCATCTAGTAAAGATGAGGTCAAGCGTATTGCCTGCCTTGTGAGTAGGGGGGGAAGGTGAGAGGGTGAGGTCAAAAGAGGAGAGGAGTGGAAAGAAGGAGGCAGAGAGGAATGAGTATGCCACATCCACAAGTATTTGACGTTAATATCAAGTCTCATGACACATTAAAGACAATGGTAAACTAAGGACTGCAGTCATGCCTTACCAAAACTTAAATTTATTCTGTAGATATGCTGACTTATTGTAAAGTGAGATACTAATGTGGTAGAGAAATTCTGTCCTCTGGCTCTGTCAACTCAGAGGAACTGTAGTTAGAAAGCTCTCAGATTAAAATATTTTAGTAGCCACCCTATCAGTTGTAGATCTATAAATTAAGAAACAATGTTGAGTGAATCACATAAAATCAGATTATGATACTGTCACGGCTCCTCCTCTGCAGTGCAGGGGGCGGTTCCTCCTGCAGGCAGAGGAGGGTCGTTAGTGATTGGAGCCACCTGGGCTCAGGGTATAAAACTGCTTCACTAATCATCTCACTCTCTCTCTCTGCTCCTCCAGGTATGCTCATGTTTTGTTTGTTCCTTTGTAGTTTTGCATAGTTTTCACTCAGTCATGTTCACACACACATATTCACGCATCCATGCACTTTACATACACCTTACATTATGATACTTCCACACCTCATTCCTTTTTCTTAGTTTAAAGTTAATAGTTTTGTTTATAATAAAGAATACTTTTAATTGGCCTATACCTGTTGTTCGTGTCACCTCATTTTTGTCACAGGCTATGAGCTGGCTTGTGACAATACCAATTGGTAATTGGCCTAGTCCCTTCTCATTTTAAAGGTAGACTCAGTGATATGACGTAGATGCAGAAAGTAAACACCATAGTGGGTCAATTCCTGCAACCACTAAGAGCGCAGAGCCCCACCTGTTTAGCACACCTGTTAATTGAAATGCATTCCAGGTGACTACCTCATGAAACTGGTTGAGAGAATGCCAAAAGTGTGCAAAGCTGTCATCAAGGCAAAGGGTGGCTACTTTGAAGAATCTCAAATATATAATATATTTGTTTAACACTTTTTTGGTTACTACATTTCATGTGTTCTTTCATAGTTTTGATGTCTTCACTATTATTCTACAATGTAGAAAATAGTTAAAATAAAGAAAAACCCTTGAATGGGTAGGTGTGTCCAAACGTTTGACTGGTACTGTATATATATATATATATATGTAATACTTTTTTTGAAGCCTGTTTTGCATGTTATTTTGGCATTAATACGTGTCACATACTGGACAGAGCATTCGGAAAGTATTCAGACCCTTGACTTTTTCCAAATGTTGTTACGTTACAGCTTTATTATAAAATCTATTAAATTGTTTTCTTCCCCCTCATCAATCTACACACAATACCCCATAATGACAAAGCAAAAACAGGTTTTTGGAACTATTCAGATCTTTCGCTATGAGACTTGAAATGGAGCTCAGGTGCATCCTGTTTCCATTGATCATCCTTGAGATGTTTCTACAACTTGATTAGAGTCCACCTGTGGTAAATTCAATTGATTGGACATGATTTGAAAAGGCACACACCTGTCTATACAAGGTCCCATAGTTGAGAGTGCATATCAGTGCAAAAACCAAGTGAATTGTCCGTAGAGCTCAGAGACAGGATTGTGTCGAGGCACAGATCTGGGGAAGGGTACCAAAACATTTCTACAGCATTGAAGGTCCCCAAGAACGCAATGGCCTCTATCGTTCTTAAATGGAGGAAGATAACTCAGCACTTCCGGGGGAGAAGGCCTTGGTCAGGGAGGTGACCAAGAACCCAATGGTCACTCATATAGCTCCAGAGTTCCTCTTGGAGATGGGAGAACCTTTCAGAAGAACAGCCATCTCTGCAGCACTCCACCAATCAGGCCTTTATGGTAGAGTGACTAGACAGAAGACACTCCTCAGTAAATGGCACGACAGTCTGCTTGGAGTTTGCCAAAAGGTACCTAAAGACTCTCAGACCATCAGAAACAAGATTCTCTGGTCTCTGGCCAAGATTGAATGCGTCACATCTGGAGAAAACCTGGCACCATCCCTACTGTGAAGCATGGCAGTGGCAGCATCATGCTGTGGGGATGTTTTTCAGCGTCAGGGACAGGAAGACTAGTCGGGATTGAGGGAAAGATGAACGGAGCAAAGTACAAAGAGATCCTTGATGAAAAACTGCTCCAGAGTTCTCAGGACCTCAGACTGGTTTGAAGGTTCACCTTCCAACAGGACAACAACCCTAAACACACAGCCAAGACAACACATGAGTGGCTTCGGGACAAGTCTCTGAATGTCCTTGAGTGGCCCAGCCAGAGCCCGGACTTGAATCCGATCTAACATCTCTGGAGAGACCTGAAAATAGCTGTGCAGCGATGCTCCCCACCCAACCTGACAGAGCTTGAGAGGATTTGCAGAGAAGAATGGGAGAAACCCCCTAATACAGGTGTGCTAAGCTTGTAGCATCATACCCAAAAAGACACAAGGCTGTAATTGAAGAGGATTTTGAAGAGGATTGTTTTTTTATTTTATCCATCTGAGAACAAGGCTGTAACGTAAGAAAATGTTGAAAAAGTCAAGGGGACAATACTTTCCGAATGCACTGTATCAGTTTGCAAACAATGTAAAAATCTAAATCACGGAGTTAATAAAGCTGCGTACAAACATGGTCTCTTTTTATCTTTCTTGAGGAAAGCAGCTCCAAAATGCAGGTGTTTCAGCCTAGCTTAGTGCTTTCTGTGGTGGTGGGGCATCCAGCGGAAAATATGAAGCTTAGGGGTTGGTAATGTTCTCTAGTTGCGCTGTGATTGCCTCAGTGTTCTGTCCCTCGTGGGGAAACTACGTCACTGCAAAATCTACGGGTAGAACTCGAAAATTCAAGCCCTTTGGGTGCTGCCCTAGAGTTACATTAGAAGTGCCCATCCAAATAAACTAAAGGTCATTGGCCACAGATAAAACGACGTCAAGTCACGTTATATCTACCGTAGCTTTGATTGGATTGATCATGTCAACATCATACTTTCAAAATCTTAGCTAGCAAGCTAGCAGTCATTGTCATGGATCAAGTCGACAATCTACTGGCAAATCCTTCTCAATTCTTGTGATATGAAGAGAAATTATAGATAAAACGCTCATCGGCCATTGGACAAACATTACACAACAAGTTGGAAATCACAAATTCAACAATGAGTGGTTTGGAAGGAATCAGTGGCTAACTAAGCGTTGCAATGCAATCACTAGCCTGCTATTCAGTGGAGTGGGTGTGTGGTCCAAGTCTGGGTTTTAGGGTCTTTTTTCCAAGCTTAAAAGGAATAACATTAAATATCATGGGCCAAAAAAAGGTTGACTATATTGGCCATGCTGTCAATCGAGCATGACTTCTGCCATGATCAAAACAACTGGAAACTCGGAGCTGGGAAATCTCAGACTTCAGTGAGTTCAAGTCAACTGGGAACTCAAGAAAACAAGAGCTCCGACTGGGAAAATATGGTCATCCAACTCGAAATTCCAAGGAATTCTGGCCTCTTTCTCGAGCTCTGACCTGAAGATCACTGATGTCATGATTTTCTGAGTTCCCAGTTGTCTTGAAAGCACCATAAATCCAAAGAATGACAGACTTTGATGACAAAAATTTGCCCACGAAGGACAACCGTGCCACCTTCCTGTTCAAGTGAGCACAACAAGGTGATTCCAAAAATGTCTTGTAGCTAAGAAAGTAATACTAAGTATATGTTGTGTAGTAAGCTGTTAGTAGCCTATGTCCCTTTCCCCCTCATAACTTAGCATAATGTTCTGACTTGGTGGTGCACATGTAGCCTATAGACTGTGTTTGCAATATCAACAGTTCCTTATCTCTGGTACATCTTGGCACACATCATTCAAGACTGTTTAAATTGTGTGCAGCGCAATAGACATACTGTATATGCCTCCTCACAATTCTATATCGGCGATCTACGGACAGTTCCTTGGACTTCATGGTATAGTTTCTGCTCTGATACGCACTATCAACTGTGGGGCGTTATATAGACAGGTGTGTTTCTTTGTAAATCATTTTAATTGGCCACAGGTGGACTCCAATCAAGTTGTAGTGACATCAAGGATGATTAAAAGAAATAGGATGCACCGGAGCTCAATTTGGAGTGTCATAATACAGAAATATAGCCGGTATGAAGCATTTGGCATCATATAATGCCAAATGCATCATGACGGCTGTATTTCTGTATTTTGAAAGTTATACAATGCTGCTTGAAGGTGTGTGAACCCTACAGGGCTCGTCATTATTTTACTATAGAATATTTAAAAACGAAATCCTTATCTAAACCGCAATACGTAATAAAGACATTCCAAGTAAATGACAAACAAAAAAATATATATCTATTATTTATTTCACAAAAGTGGTTTATTTAACAGAAACTCAGATTTGATGTGTGCAAAAATGTCAACCCCTTCAGTCAATAGCTTGTGGCATCTCCATTAGCAGGGATAACTTGGAGTAAACGTCTCATATAGCCAGTAATCAGTCTCTGACATCTGTTTTGAGGGATTTTGCCCACTCCTCCTTATAGAACTCAGCCAATTGAGTGAGGTTTGAGGGGTGTCTGGCATGAACTTCCTGCTTTGACTTGGCTAATCCAAAACACAACTCTTCTTTCTCCTGAGCCGTTCTTTTGTAGATTTTCTTGAATGCTTTGGGTCGTTGTCTTGTTGGAAGACCCATTTTCAGCCCAGCTGTAGCTCCTTGACTGATGGCCTGACGTTCTGTTCAATCATTTACATTTAAGTCATTTAGCAGACGCTCTTATCCAGAGCGACTTACAAATTGGTGCATTCACCTTATGATATCCAGTGGAACAACCACTTTACAATAGTGCATCTAACTCTTTTAAGGGGGGGGGGGGGGTTAGAAGGATTACTTTATCCTATCCTAGGTATTCCTTAAAGAGGTGGGGTTTCAGGTGTCTCCGGAAGGTGGTGATTGACTCCGCTGACCTGGTGTCGTGAGGGAGTTTGTTCCACCATTGGGGTGCCAGAGCAGCGAACAGTTTTGACTGGGCTGAGCGGGAACTGTACTTCCTCAGAGGTAGGGAGGCGAGCAGGCCAGAGGTGGATGAACGCAGTGCCCTTGTTTGGGTGTAGGGCCTGATCAGAGCCTGAAGGTACGGAGGTGCCGTTCCCCTCACAGCTCCGTAGGCAAGCACCATGGTCTTGTAGCGGATGCGAGCTTCAACTGGAAGCCAGTGGAGAGAGCGGAGGAGCGGGGTGACGTGAGAGAACTTGGGAAGGTTGAACACCAGACGGGCTGCGGCGTTCTGGATGAGTTGTAGGGGTTTAATGGCACAGGCAGGGAGCCCAGCCAACAGCGAGTTGCAGTAATCCAGACGGGAGATGACAAGTGCCTGGATTAGGACCTGCGCCGCTTCCTGCGTGAGGCAGGGTCGTACTCTGCGAATGTTGTAGAGCATGAACCTACAGGAACGGGTCACCGCCTTGATGTTAGTTGAGAACGACAGGGTGTTGTCCAGGATCACGCCAAGGTTCTTAGCACTCTGGGAGGAGGACACAATGGAGTTGTCAACCATGATGGCGAGATCATGGAACGGGCAGTCCTTCCCCGGGAGGAAGAGCAGCTCCATCTTGCCGAGGTTCAGCTTGTGGTGGTGATCCGTCATCCACACTGATATGTCTGCCAGACATGCAGAGATGCGATTCGCCACCTGGTTATCAGAAGGGGGAAAGGAGAAGATTAATTGTGTGTCGTCTGCATAGCAATGATAGGAGAGACCATGTGAGGATATGACAGAGCCAAGTGACTTGGTGTATAGCGAGAATAGGAGAGGGCCTAGAACAGAGCCCTGGGGGACACCAGTGGTGAGAGCACGTGGTGCGGAGACAGATTCTCGCCACGCCACCTGGTAGGAGTGACCTGTCAGGTAGGACGCAATCCAAGCGTGGGCCGCGCCGGAGATGCCCAACTCGGAGAGGGTGGAGAGGATGATCTGATGGTTCACAGTATCAAAGGCAGCCGATAGGTCTAGAAGGATGAGAGCAGAGGAGAGAGAGTTAGCTTTAGCAGTGCGGAGCGCCTCCGTGACACAGAGAAGAGCAGTCTCAGTTGAATGACTAGTCTTGAAACCTGACTGATTTGGATCAAGAAGGTCATTCTGAGAGAGATAGCAGGAGAGCTGGCCAAGGACGGCAAGTTCAAGAGTTTTGGAGAGAAAAGAAAGGGATACTGGTCTGTAGTTGTTGACAGACAATCATCTCCTGGTATACCTCAGAATTCATGGTTCCCTTAATGATGTGGAGTCCTCCAGGTCCAGAGGAGGAAAAGCAGCCCCAGATCTTGACATTCCCACTACCATGCTTGACTGTTGGGATAAGGTTATTTTAGTGGTAGGCAGTGTTGGGTTTTCACCAAACACAGTGGTATTGATAGTGACCAAAAAGGTACATTTTGGACTCCTCGGTCCAGAGAATGGACTTCCAAAAACCTTGTTTGTCCAGGTGGTCTCAGGCAAAGTAAAGCTGGGCAGTTTGGTTCTTTTTTGACAGCAGAGGCTTCTTCCTAGCAACCCTCCCATGAATGACATTTCAATTCAGTGTTCTTATTGTTGAAGCACAGTTACCTGAGATGCAGTAAGGGAGGTCTGCAAATCTCTAGATGTTAAGTTTTGGTTGGTTTTTACTGATTTGTTGTTCATTGTGGATCTTGGGGATATTTTGAAAGGATGTTTACTTCTAGGCCTGAGTTGCTGTCATGTAACATGCTTTCCAGTTGTAAATGATTTGCCTCACAGTGGACTGATGGAGATTTTTTCAGATGGTTTTATAGCTCTCACTACCCTCATCCTGATGTCCTCTGAGATCTCCTTTCCTTTCTGCGTGGTGTGCTTTGAATTCACCAGGATGGGTAACACCAAACTGACCAGGTTTCTTTTCTCTATTTATCAGAGTCCCCCCAAACTCTTTCCTAATTATCGCTCCTTTGATTGGTTCATTTGGTACCCAATTATTTACCCACCTGATTCTACTTTCCTACTTGATTTAACCAACGCAACTTGGGGTTCACTTATTTTTGCACCTGCGCTAATTCTTTTTTAATTTAGTTTTTCTACTACACGCATGATTTCCTCAACACCAACATATGGTATTGGTAAATATAAACCTGTAATGTCAGATCAAATAGACTGGTTCGGAATAAATGGGGGGAGGGGGGACCTCCGACGTTGTAAGGGTCCAGAGAAACTGCGTTATGTAAGTGGTTGCTCAAATTTTCCGCTGTTTTTGACCCTGGCTACAACGCTGTGAACAGATTGAAGCGAACCCATGCGCAGATACTGTGTGTGACTGCGTGAGAGCGAAGTCTTGCATCTCGCTCATCTCAATATCTGCAGTCTACCTTTAATACCTGCTTATTTCATTGTAAGAAGGGACTAAATAATTATATCAAAAGGGGAAACATGTATTTAATTTTTGTCCACAGGAACTTTCAAATGAACAAGTGGCACGTGAAATAGTGATTGCATATTAAATTACAACTGACCTGAAAAGTTTATATAAATCTGGTGTCCATCCCAAATGGCAGAGCCACTAAAACGCGACTCTCACAAACTGTCAGTTGTCCTTTGCTAGGGACAGCCTCCGGTATGGCAAAGCTCCCATTGTTAGTGAGAAATGACAAACTCAAACCATTTGTTCTTCCCAATCCCTTGGTGTGGGCTTGGTTCCAGTTTTACAGTGTGCCGACTGCTCTGGGCACATACACGGATCATATCCCTATGAGTGACAGGATACACTCAGATAAAGCCCTGGGTGGGAAAAAACTGACTTTTGTTCCAGACAATGGAGACATCATTGGCATTGTATTGTAATCCCACAGTGTTGCATTTGCAGCTTACCTTTACGCCTATCGAGAACTTGGGACTATAAGGTTCTATCTGCATTTGTCAAAATTGAGTTGACAGAACATTTAACAAAATAAAGCTACAAAAGGTGGGTTTAATCCTGAATGCTCCTCTGAACATCAGTGTCCTGACTAGTGTTAGGATTTATGTTTATGCACTATAGCCCGCTACCATATTGTTTGAAGATGAATATTGTTTTGTTACACACACACACACAAACAATGCAGATGTGTGTGTGTGTATGTGTGTAAAGACTGAGCAACATAGAGTGACATGCTATAAAAGCTGTGGTCAATCTGGAGAGGGGAGGGGTGCATATCTCTAGGCCAACCAGGGAGGGTAGAACACTGGACAATACTATATTAGGAACTGTTTGAGTGTAGCATCTGGGGAGCGGAACAAGACAGATCTAATCTACCCAAAGACCAGATGCGGACACCTGCGAGCACCAAGGGACTGGGACCAGTCTGAGTGCTAGCGATAGGCTGAGCAAAGTTTAAACCACGCTCAGCCTCTACTGTGATAGGCCAACGGATGGCTGTCATAGTATAATAACTGTTGTTTGCGCACATTCCAGAGTTCCCTGTTCTACCCTGTGCAGTGATACATTGAACCCGTATATACGGTAATTGCATTTACCATTTATCGCTTGTTTAATTTAAGTATTTTAAGTATATTCGGTGACTCTGAATCACATTTTGTCCTGATACCAGATTTGAATTGACGCAAATCTCTTTCACTAGTGAGCACATTTTCTATGCCAGCCGAAATCTCGCCTCATTAGCTCATTGTTATGGATGTATCCAAATAAACGTCTATAGAAAACAGCTTATACAAATGCAAATGCAGCTACTTTTCTGTTATTCTGGTTGCACTTTTTGACGTCACTGTACATTAGCCGTAGCTGGCTAGCTAGCAAGCAAGGGATAAGAACGTTGCAAGCCAGTATGGCAATGGAACACTTAGAACGAACGTCCAGCCGATTTGGGTAGCAACCTTAGATTTGTGTCGGGCCTATATCTGTGGAAGGATGAAATAGTATGAATAAATTCATCAAAATAACGTTAATGAAAATATGTCAATCATTATTTGAATATGTTGGTAACCCCTTGTATAAAAGTGATAATCTCCTCAAAGCCGGTGTTTGGAGGATACATTGGCACGTTTGCCGACCAGGCCTAACACGTGCCAATATATCTCCCGAACACCGGCTTCGAGGGCATTGGCACTTAAATATAGTACTCTAAATACCCCAATTCATTAAGTTAGTTAAAAAAAAATACAATACAAAAATTGCTGACACCATTCAAACGAATGAGGCTTCGGAACTTTAAAGCCCATTATCTCAGAATCATCTTTATGCAGATAGAACCTTATAGTCCCAAACTCTTGCTAGGTGTAATTTGTAAGGTTGTCTGCATAGGGAACCAGTTAATGTTTTTGTCGGATGATGCTTTTGTAGGACCTCAGTCCCTGAAACATCTTAGTTTAACTCCGACATCAATGGATGATCTGAAATTCCTCCCCTCGCATGAATCTCACATCTTTAGAGACACTGGACCTTGGTGACAATGACATTGACTCCTTACATGATCTAAACCAGTTCAACTAGCAAAAAATGAGGACACTCAAACTTCCAATGAATTCCCTCCAGAATATATCAGCTGCAGAGGTGGCCGTACTGAAGAATGCCAGCCTTCGACGTCAGCTTCGAAGGCAACATCATTGTGTACATTATACCCAAGTCCTGTCACTTCAACAGCCTAGATTTGAGTGACTGTCTCAGCGAAGGAGACATTTCAATAATCTTAGCCGGATTGAGAGGAGTTCAGACCAACATTCTCTCCCTGGGGGTCTACGAGGACAGCCCACCTGCCACCATGCGGGCTGAGTCCCTTCACGCTTTCTGTAACACCACTGTGAATGAACTGAGCCTCCAACTACAGCACTTCCCAGATCTGACCGATGACGCCCCATTCGAGTGCCTGAAGGGCCTTCAGAAGCTGGACCTCACCAGGTCTCATCTCCACTCCCTGCCGGCCTCCATCGCCAAGATGGCATCTCTTACCCACCTCATCCTGAACAGCTTCAAGGACCTGTGTCAGACCAACGCCGCCTTGCTTCCCCAGCTGACTGTTCTGTCTGTGAAGGGCAACCGGGCCCAACAGCTGACCTTCGGGATGGACTTTAAAGAGAGCTGCCAGAGGAATGCCACCAAGCTGAAGCAGCTTGACTTGAGTCAAAGCAGTTTGCTGACAGGCGGAGCTCAGTGCTGTGAAGTCCAGCTGCAACTTCCATGAAGTGGGGCACCAGCCATTCAACAAGACGTCAGGGTTGATAGAATTGGAAAGTCACCCGCATTGCCCACGCCGCAGCAGGTGGTCCTCTCCGAAGGCTAAATATCTCATGGAAGTTTGGTGACTACAGTGTCCAGTGGAACCTTCTGGAAGTTCTGAAAAGCCTGGAGAGTCTCAATTTGAGGGGCGGTTCCTTTAAGGACAGGATTGTTTCTAATGGTGAGATGTTTATACATGTTCCTCTTCTACAGAGACTGGTTTAGGCAGTGTGTGATGTCATATCTGTTAATAAGAATGCATTTCGCTACCTCACCAACCTGGCGTATGCAGATCTTAGTGGTAATAAACTAGTTGTAGCCAGTATGAATGAATTCTCTACACTGAATAATGTCCTGCTGAATTTAGCCATGAATCAGATAGAAATAGTTGACGTAGACTCTGTCAAAGCTTTAACAGAAAAGAGCAGAATTGACCTGAGTGACAACCCTTTAGCATGCAACTGTTCCAATATTCAATGAATGGGTTGGATTCAGAGCAATGCCAATAAAGTGATGAACATTGATAGGACAATGTGTTGGTTCAAAGGAAAGGTTATCAGATGTGCATTTGAATTGTGTTTTTTTTCCGCAGGCATGTTAGCATTTGGACTTGTCGTTATGTCAATGGCAATTTTACCAATTGCATTTGTCATCATTAAGAAAGAAATAGAGGATACGAACTGCTTTGAAAGGTAACAGGTTATAAGGATATAGTCAACTGCAGATGGTAACAGTTCAACTAACTTTCCAATAACCCTAGCCCAACCCTAAACTTCACCTCCAAAGAAAGTAGTTGCAGATGATAGTTTCAGCATTTATAGATGATCTTAATTAAGGGAACAGAGCAAAGTTTAGTTCACTGACTAACAATCAGGGTAGTTCAATCACATGCCTTACAGCTGAACATTCCAAGGTTAAATACAAGGCCAGGCATATGCAGCTCTTAATAATCTCTACATCACAACGCAAAAAAAATATGCATTCACATTTATGATCATTTCATTAAATCAACAAAAAGAAAAAATGAGTTTTATCATGCTTTTTATTCTCAGTGTTATGCAACTTTAGAAGTATAAATATCTGTTTTAATATACAACATCTATGACATCCATAGAGGTTTCCTTGGGCGAAATACCAAAACTGAACATTTTTATTGCACAGATCCTAAAAGACAAAACATAGTAAGCAAGTTCATCTAATGCTAGTTTCACACAAAGGAAAAAAGAAAACAAAAAACAAGCAGGACCATGTGGGACCCGACGGTTTTTGAAACAGACAGTCTAACAGCACAACTGGGTGGCAACAGACAGTCTAACAGCACAACTGGGTGGCAACAGACAGTCTAACAGCACAACTGGGTGGCTGGGTAGGTGAGGAAATCACAAACACTACTATCAAACATATTTCCTGTGATGTAGTACACAGATTTGGCAAATCAATTACACAATATACAAAATATACATCCATGAAGAATTTGTAAACAAACATTGAATGTGCTTTTTTTAAAGGATTTAAATGTCAATCGTCAGAAACAAAAGGCATGGAGACAAATATATGCTCCGTCATTCAAAGAAAGTGTTTTCGATTAATTTATGTCTGTATCCAGAGCCTGTTTGACAGGGGACAAGATGAGCTCCATAAGACATTTATCGCAATCATTCTTATCCTACTCTCCCCAAACTACTACAACTAGGAGGGGAAAGGTGTCTAATATTAAAGGTGAATTTCTCTTCTGCCCAAATGTTTGACAATAGATTTACAATAACTAATGAGAATAGTAAAACTTCAGATTCGGTTAACACATTTAAAAAATCTCTACAATCAATCTTATTTGTCTACAATGTGCCTTCTTGGGTACAGTATGCAATTTATGTAAATATATTATGTCCAGTTTACATAGTATTTTTTGTTTGCCTCCCTAAGATACAGTAGATTGTTTATTGTTATGACATATCCTACATTATAGAGTTAATATTGTATCGCATAATTAGAAACCTACTTTGTCTGATATTTTGGGAATGCAATCAAAAGGCTTGACAGCTGAACTACAGGACATCCCTATGTCAGTGTAAAATAAGTCAACCTTTTTCTGATACACAAAGCTAGTATCATCATCTAAACATCAACTGTCTAGAATAATGACATTTATGTATATGAACTAAGATTTGTATATTGGTGCATTTTGTTTTTACAAAATCCGTCCTTTCAAGCCTATTGTTAGCTAGACATTTAACTGGGCACAGTTTCATCTGGCCGATCTGGTACATAAATGTAGGCTACTGCATCACTTACGGAAAAAGAACGAAAACGACAAAAACAATACAAGGCTAGAACACAACTTCAGTACTGTAACTGAAATCTAATCTCTTGCAACCCTGACATTCTCAATAAATTTGCTTGACATTTACTTGAATTGAAGCCCTTTTTAAATTTACCATACCCGAAAATACATTTCACATTGTATGAATGTCTGTCCGTACAAATATAAACACAACTGGAAAACAACACCCAATAGACGCAGACACCTCCTTAAAAATGGACTGAGAAATCTCTTCCATAGTGTGGCAAACATACTTAGAATTGTTCGTTTATTCTAACTCCTTGGAGCTTGCATTCTACACATTGTCATAACATACATATTTCCTCCTGGGCTCAGCGAAGTATCTCAATTTTACACGGTCATTACAATTCTTCATACATCTTCACCACAAAATCACGATTGAACGCATTCTTGGGAACCACTCGCCCCTCTCACAGTTGTTTTCTGTTTATTTTCAACACTACATTTGAGGAAAAGCACAATTTCCCATGTAGGCTTTATTTCACCTCAAGTAAAATTCTGAACATATCAGAATGTGTTAAAATGACTGTTAGAGAGAGGATGTATTTTGGATAGATATACATAGACATTACATTAGCTTATTCTAGACCACAGACATTCTGAAATGACATATCATTGAGTATACAAACATGACATTGCAAAATATATATATATACAAAACAAACACATATATTCACTTAAGCCCATGTATCCCAATTTTTACAGTTAGTTTTGTCATACTTATGTACACAATTGCATAAAAATCAAAGGTTTAGAAATGTAGAGATGTGAAAGGAATGTGAATTACACCATAACCTGCTAAGAACAGCAAGTTCTTTTTTTTGTGTTTTTTTTAATTCTCCCTTAACTCTAAGGCCCCTTCCACTAAATATGATTCCAGAACCTTAAGATGATTCCATATTAAATAGTTCTAGGTGAGAAGCACAGGACATAGTGCATTCCTGCTGTGCACCGCTACCCAAAACAAAAAAACACATTTCACCTCTAGGTAATAAAAAAAAAAAGTGACATAAAGTATCTAAACAAACTTTTGGTGATATTTGACTTCTGTATGACGCTTGCCAGTGAATGATCTGCATCACTGTCACACAACTAAAATGGTTAATCCGATGATGTGCCATGACTACCGTATTTTCACCTCACAAAGCTTTTTGAGTGGGAGTGAAATAGTTCAGTCTACACGCATCGAAAGTCTGCTACCTTCAATTTCAGGTGCTCTTAACCCAGAACTCTAAACCCAGAGTGCAATTCAAAACCTTGGAAAAGGCTACTCCTTACTGCCCACTGACATTTTGATTGCACATTGCACTCTGCTGTCGATTAAAAAATAAAACCTCCAAACAATCACAGGATACAAATTTGACACTTTTTTTCTTCACACAGCAGAGGACCACAAATGAGCAGCAAATCATTTTCTACATTCAGTCCAAAAACATTACACATTTACAGTATCGCCCAAGCATATGCTTACACCACTACACACACACGCTCTCTCTCAGGATAACACACCTCTCTCACGCCATATAAACACTGAAGTAACAGCTTCCCCGGTTCTCAAAAAAATAAGGTATGATGACACTATGAATAACTAAAATGTCTGCCTTGTCTTATCTTGGACATATCGCAAAAGTAAGGGTCGCTGCTGTCTTATTTTTTGTTTGCGGGGCCGCGTGGCGACTCCTTGGTTTGCTTGTGTCGGGCCGAATCTTTGTCTGAACCCTCTTTCACCACAGTAGCCATTCTCAAAGTCTCTCTCTTTGTGTTTTTCTGTGTAGACGCTGCCTCTTGACCAGACTCCCTTTTCTTCTTGTCAGCCTGTTCTTTTCGGCTGCAGGCTACCTGTTTATCAGAGTTAGTGACCCTGGATTCAGCTTTACTGTGTTTGGCCTGGGGGGTACTGTTGCTGGTGGAGGTGGGTGTTGGCCCTGTGGTATCCACCCCACCCAGACTCCTATGAGAGTCTGATCTAAGGCCCTCTGACCTGGGAGCCTCTACCCTCGGTCTCCCCTGATCCTCCCTGGAGGTCTGGACCACAGCCTCCTGTCCGGTGCTGCCGCTGGCCCTGCTTGAGAGAGCTCCACCGTTGGGTGGGTGTGCTTCTCTTCTCATGGCTAGGGCCGGCAGGACTGGTACAGGGGTAGACTGGGAGGGAGCACTGGCTCCGGTCGGAGGCTCTTTTTGGGCCTGCTGTCGGGGTGCAGCAAGGACCGGCGCTGGCTCTTTCATTACTGGGGTTGCAGTTGGGGCAAGAGTTTTGTGAGGGGGGGATTTCTGTTTTGAGTCTATGATTTGTCTAACAGCTGAAGTAGTGATTTCCTTTTGTTTTGAGTTCATTGAGGTTGAGGCAGAGGTTTTGTGAGGGGGTGATTTTTGTTTTGAGTCCAGGTTATCTTTGATGACTTGGGCTGGGGTTGGGGCAAAGGTGTGGAGTTCTGGTTCTTTCTGTTTTGGGTCAGAGTGGTGTCTGACAACTGGGGTTGGGACAGGAGTTTGGCACAAAGATTTGTTTAGTTTGGAGTCTAAACTCTCTTTGACAATGTGGCTTTGGACCGAGGTTTTGAGTAGGGTTTCTTCCTGCTTTGAGTCTGGGATTTCTTTGACCATTGAGACTGTAGTTTCTTGCTGTTTTGAATCCAGGCTTACTTTGACGACTGGGGTGGGAGTTTTCACTTCATACCTCTCCCTCTCTTCCTCAGATCTTGGCTTAGTTTTGGGATTGATGGTTGTTTGATTTGTTGAAGCAGGACTTGGTGGTGACTGCTTCACTATCAGCACAGGACTCGTCTCTTTGGTATTCACATCAGCAGTTTGCTTTTTAGAGACTCTGATTTCTGCCTCAAGAGCCCCTTTGACCCAAGTCTTTTCAGCAAGTCGGTGTGTTAAATATGGCTTCTCTCCAGTCTTTGCAATGCTACCCTTTGTCTTTGGTGAAGTGGGACCGTGTCTAATTTGCTTTGCTACACTACTAATAGCTACCTGACTGCCAATGGGACAAGCATCTTCACATTGATCACACCTCTGTGTTGTTTTAGCAGTTGCAGTGTCCAAAATTCCTTTAGATAAGACACATTTTACATCCACTTTAGGACTTGTCTCTCTGACTTCGGCCATTTTATCTCTTGCTGCGTTTGCAGCTTTGAGCTCCTCAACAGCAGACACACTGGCCGGTTCACTGTCCTTGTTTAGTACTGGCCTGTTGCTTTGAACCTTTTCCGAGTTTTGGGTTTTCCCTGTGGCGTCCTGTCTTGGAGACATTTGACCACTTGTTCGGTTCATATCTCCAAGACTAGAGATTGGAGCAGGGATGGACGTTTGTGTTGTGGTCACTGTCGAGGGACTGCTGTATACCATCTGCTGCTTTGACAGGTATGAATTCTTCTCTAAATTATATTGTACACCTGTAGTGATGCTACTTGTATTCTCAGCTGGTCTTTGTTTCTCATTGCTCTGCAGGTAACTGGGCCCTGACTGACAATCTGAACTTTGCTTCACTGGTACAGCTGCATGAGGGGCAGTTGCTTGAACCTCCACCTTTGAGGCAGGAAAGGATGCACCAGTATTTCTGGGACTCTCCGTCTTTGGAACGACAACTGTATCTGATGTCTTGGAGATATCGGTGTTGTTTTGCTGTGCGGGGGCTGGGGTCTCTTGAGGTGGCTCCACCTCCTCCTCCTGGTCTTCGTTGCTGACCTCCCGTATGGAGGGCGTCTTCCCACAGTTGGAGAAGTGGGCGCTGTGGCGGAATGCCCTATGATCGTGAGTTATCATACTGGACCTGCTCTCTTGTTTCCCCCCAAAGTCTGAGACCTCCGCCTTGGAGAGAGCCATTGGGGGTTCATGGTGACTAGGTCTGTTGTGTGGCTTCTCACCACTGCTACTGCATTTAAGCCCTGTGTTGGTAATACTAGCCTCCTCGTTGGTGGGAATTGGACTGCTAAGGGCCACAACAGCTCCAGGGCTTAGTATACTGGTGGGGGGGCTCTTCTGCTTGTCAGATGGTTTTAGCAGGGGAATCAACACCTGCCGCTCAACTGGGCTTTGCAGCCACATGGGCGTCCCTATCGAGTCCATATCACCATCAGACATCTTAGAGAGGCAGGTGTCTGTTTTAGACACCCTTGGCCCGGAGAGCAGGCCAATGTCTAGGGTGCCCTCCAGGGGTTTGAGGGAGGAGACCAGACGCCCCTCCAGCTTGTACTCTGAGGAGGTCTTCCTGAGGGAGCCTTCACTGGAGGAGATGAGCTGGAGTTTCTCCACAGCGCTTCCCTCTCCTCTCCCAGCAAATATCTTGGGGTTCAGGCCCTCAGGGCTGGAGTGGACGCTACCCATGGTACCCTTGACATGGTCTAGAGCCAGGGCAGAGTCCAGCTGAAGACTCTTGGACCGGGTGGAGCCAAAATGGAGGCTCTCATGAATGACGGGAGAGAGTCGACACATGCAGTCTTCTCGCTCCTCGAATGACTGCCTCTTCCGGGCAAACTCCATGTTGGGGGCCTTGAAGTCAAGCCTGTCTGGCTTACCACCCTCCTTGCTCTGCCTGGACAGCTGCCACTCAGTCTTCTGGGGGCTCCAGTCAGGGTGGATGGAGCACAGTGGCGAGTCAGAGCTATTGCCCACTAGTGGTTCAGGGCTGCCGTCACTGGCCCGAGTGTTCAGCTTCTTGTACAGGACATCTTTCACAGTGGTGCTGGCAGCTTTGCCTTCCAGTGAGACTGTCTCTGAGCCTTGATTTCTGCCATGGCTTCTTCCTCCTTCAGCACCAGACATATCAGACTCCTGTAGTGCGTCCTGCTTCTGCAGGGACTCTCGCCTCTCTGACCAGTCCTGTCTTTTCATCACCACCTTGGCTTTCAGTTTCTCCTTGTCCAGCTCCTCCATAGACTCCTGGCGGCCCACCTTGCGTCCAACAGGCCTCTTGAGGCAGCCCTGCTCTGCCGGACGGACCCGGGTGATGGCCGGAGGCTCGCAGGACGTCTCCTCCACACTCTGCAGGGTGTGGTGGTCCCTGTCCCCAGGCATCAACTCTTCTCCCTGGGCCTCTTCCTGGGTCACCTCCAGGTTGTGCTTCCTGGAACACATGTGTTTCTTGTCGCCCGTGTAGGAGGGCGACAGCTTCTCCTCCGACTGCACCCGCTTAAGGAGCGGCGAACGGGGAGGCTCTGCGCTCTTGGGACGTGCCATGTGGCGGACAATGGTAGGGGGCGAGTGCATCTTGACTGGGAATGCTTGGGTGGTCTTGGAGATCCCCATGGACCCATGGCTAAGTAAAGGAGAGGGAGAGCGCTGCGGGGAGGTGGGCTGGGGGGTCGGGGATGGGGTGCGGGCCAGAGGGGAGAGGGGAATGCTACCGACAGACTTGCGACGGCCCTGTCGGAGCCTCTGGCCAGTCAGTTTGGGGCCCAGTCCGTGGAGGGTGCTGGGACGGATGTGGCCGGAGCCTGCGGGGGAGTTTGGAGCGCTGGAGCTGGGAGAGCTACTCTGAGAGGAGTTGCCACCTGGAAACACAGGGAAGGACGTTATTCAACTATAATATTTAATAGTGTTAAATATTGTACATTCATCCTAATTTAACAAACATGGATTGTTTTACTGACACACCACGTATTTTATTGATTAAAATCAATTTTATTCCATAAAATGTAAATGAAAGACGGTCACTCTCACCTGACTGATTGAAGTCAGGGGTGGGTCGGAAAGCTGCAGTGGGGGAGCGGGGAGACATGCTGTGAGTAGGGGAACCTGGGAGACTCTCCCCAGAGGACAGGGAGCGGTTGAAGGAGGAGAAACTGCGGCTGGTGTGGAGCAGAGGGGAGGGCTGCATGGCAAAACGCCTGAAAACAGACCGCCGCCTGTGGGGAAAGAGAGAAGACACGGTCAGTCTATCACTATGAGGCCCAGGCACTCCCTACATTAGATTGGTGGTCTAGACTCTAGACAGTCTAATCTAAGAGAATTATACTTCAAATGGTGTTATTACTATATATGCGTTCTGGCAAAGAGCGCAAAGAGAGAAGACACAGAGAGAAGACACTGAATCAGTCCACCACTATAGGGCCAAGCAAGAATGTTCCATAGAAAATGCAATTTTTGTAGGTAGAAAATAGATGTGTAGTGTTGTGACATCTATGATCATTGTTCTTAAAATGGTGGTAAACAATGTACATAATATTCCCGAGTAATCAATTAAACAATTCAGTGAAAGAAAAAGGAAAGCCAGAGTAAGATCTTTGAAATTAAAAACTTAAGACTGACATGTGACGAGGGTTGACATTGTCAAGCAGTGACAGACAGTTTTAGCACCGTTGCAAGGAGCCACAGCTACACCCTGTGGTTATACCGTATATGACAAAATCTGGACATGTTAGATGTTCAAATTTACTAGCGACCTCTACAGAGCAGACTTATAGAGATTTAGTTCATTTGTATTATTATGGATCCCCATTAGCTGCTGGGGTCCTGCAAAATTAAGGCAGTTTATACAATCTAAAAAAACATTACAATATATTCACAGATTTCACAACAGTGTGCCTCCTCAGGCGCCTACTCCACCACTACCACATATCTACAGCACTAAATCCATGTGTATGTGTGTATAGTGCGTATGTTATCGTGTGTGTGTGTGTGTGTATGCATGTGTCTGTGCCTACGTTTGTGTTGCTTCACAGTCCCCGCTGTTCCATAAGGTGTTTTTTATCAGTATTTTAAAATCTGATTCTCTTGCTTGCATCAGTTACTTGACGTGGAATAGAGTTCCATGTAGTCATGGCTCTATGTAGTACTGTGCACCTCCCATAGTCTGTTCTGGACTTGGGGACTGTGAAGAGACCTCGTGGCATCTCTTGTGTGGTATGCATGGGTGTCCGAGCTGTGTGCCAGTAGTTTAGACAGACAGCTTGGTGCATTCAACATGTTAATACCGCTCATAAATACAAGTAGTGATGAAGTAAATCACTCCTCCACTTTGAGGCAGGAGAGATTGACATGCATATTATTATTAGCTCTCTGTGTACATCCAAGGGCCAGCCGTTATGCCCTGTTCTGAGCCAATTGCAATTTTCCTAAGTCCTTTTTTGTGGCACCTGACCACACGACTGAATAGTAGTCAAGGTGCGACAAGGAACAACTAGGGCCTGTAGGACCTGCATTGTTGATAGTGTTGTTAACTATTAGATATAGTTCATATCTAATAACAAAATGGTTTCTCGTATAGAAAATAACACTAAACCAAACACGAATTTCTTGCCTTTCTTGCGTCTTCTCCTTCTTGGGCTTCTTGGTGCGTCGGACCATCTTGCTCCTGTAGCTGTTCCTCCTGGCAGGCCCTGTTTTGATGAAGGTGTTCTCAAACGCAGTGGTGGAGATGGCTACCCTACTGCCACTCTGGAAAGGAAGCAAATACAGAGATCCATAAGATAAACTGGCCCAAAATGAATTAGCTCCATTGTAAGAGTATGAAGTTACAAACAGGGTTGAGTTAAAAAAGTGGGCTTGACTGTAAATTAAATTACCGCTAGATAAACAGTCTATTATAAACTGGGTGGTTCAAGCCCTGAATGCTGATTGGCTGACAGCCATGGTATATCAGACCGTATACGACAGGTACGACAACCTTTATTTTAACTGCTCTAATTACATTGGTAACTAGTTTATAATAGGAATAAGGTACCTCAGGGGTTTGTAATATATGGCCAATATACCATATACATACCGCGTTGCGTCATGCTTAAGAACAGCCCTTAGCCGTGGTATATTGGCCATATACCACACCCCCTCTGGACTTATTGCTTATATATATATATATCATCATGAGAGTATCAAGTTACAAACTCCAGATACCTTATGCGATTGCGTCATAACCTTTTGTGGATGTAATGGTGGACAATTGTTATTAGCAGTTTTATCTGATGAAAGCTTTGTATCTAATGTTCTCTGACCTTGAGCAGCAGTTCCACCACCTCAGTGTGGACCAGGCCGTGGACCGTCTCTCCATTCACATGAGTGATGAGGTCACCAGCTTTCAGCCCTGCCTTGTGGGCCGGACCCGGGTCCTCCACACTCTGAACAAAACACAGAAACACACTATTAGCTACTTTATCTATAATCACTCCGTAATGAAACATTGCAGTACAAAAACAAAAATTGTTTTCCCATGGTGCAGGTTTAATTGAATCCAGCCACTCAACCTATTATTCAATATCTAATAACACAGATGAAAGTGACCACTTGCTGTACCAACAGAAATGTACTATTTTATCAGTGCTTCATTAGATATTTGACTGTGCTTGTTTGAACATGATCAAACACGAGGCTGTGAAAAGTCACATTCTCAGCGCCACCCAGAAGCTCCTCGACTCGTTTCAGTTTGACTATCAGCCCAGCAGAGGAGTTGATGATGCCATTCTTACTCTCCTCAACATGGTCTATAGACATCTAGAAGGTGCCAAAAATCCCATGTCAGGGTTCTGTATGTTGACTTCTCTTCTGCCTTCCAACACAATCTAGCCTTACATTCTGGCACAGAGACTCATAAGGGACTTCTCCTTAGATTGGGGGGCTGGTTTTGTGGCTGTTGGACTTCCTGAGCCAGAAGTCACAGCGGGTCAAAGTAGGTCCCCCACCTGTCGGACATACGCACCACCAACAAAGGCTCTCCTTAGGGAAGTGTTTAGTCCCCCTTCCTGTACACTAATAGTTGTACTAGTTCCCATCCTGACAGACACCTCGTTAAGTTCGCTGATGACACTGCCTTGATCAGCCTGTTGCATGATGACGAGGAACACCATGGCCCGGTCCTAAATTACTTTGTAGAGTGGTGTGATGAATCACACTTGGTCCTCAATACCAATAAGACCAAAGAGATGTGCATAGACTTCAGGAAGCGTACAACGCCTACCTCTGCAACATCTATCAGAGGTCAGAACATAGATATTTGTAGAGGAATACAAATATCTGGGTGTCCTCTTGGACAACAAGCTTCAGTGGCGTAAATGTACAGACCTGAGACTGTACTTTCTCAAAAAGCTGGGATCTTTTAAGGTTGACTGTACTAAACCGACTCTGTTTTACAAATCTTTCATTGGTTTGGGAATGCCACAGTCAGCCAGATAAATATGCTGAGGGATTAGACAGGCCTGTATCAGATCTTTATGGTCAGGGCCCTCAGCAAGACACAGTATATGGGGGGCTGGTGAATCGTCTGGGGGACACTGGAACATGTGTATGGGGGGCTGGTGAACTGTCATTTCAGGCCCAAGCCACCCCCTGTACCCAGACTTTGAACTACTCCCCTCTGGGTGCAGGTATAGGGCACCCCCCGGCAAGAAAAACAGAACTAGACAATAATTTGTGCCAGGTGTGATATCCCTCCGAAACAGCTCGGGCTAATGTTCCTATCGACCCAGTAAGGCCAGCAGGCTATTCTATTTTTATTGGTATGTATCCATTATGAAAGTTGTATTGTGAATTTGTTTTGTATTTAAACGTGTACATGACACTGCAACAACATTTCCTCATGGGGACAATAAAGTCAGTAAATCAAAGTAAAGTTCTTACCCAGACTGTGTGGTAGACAGTGTAGACATCACGATCGCATGCGTACACCGGGATGGCCCGCAGCGTAAAGCCAAATTTCTTCCCCGAGCTGTGGATGATGATTGGATGCCTAGGGTTGATGACGCCGAGGGAGGAGTCTCGGCTGGGTGAGGAGTCACGAGAGGAAGGGTCAGAGGAGAGAGAGTAGGGGGATATGGGGCTGGCCAGTGGGGACACCCCAAAGATATCTGGAACAAGACAGACAAATATAGATTATCATTTGAAATGACTAAAAACGTCTGTAAATATCACAAAGTCGGCCTTTAAGATATCTGGAACAATGAGAAACACAATTCTAATGATATCTGTACTGTAATGATAATCTATATTTGTCTGTCTTGTTCCAGAGAGACACATTAATGAAGGGCATTATTACTTGGGAAAATAATATGGTCATTGTGATACAATCAAGGGACTAATCTGGCAATGTGCCAGATACATTGTGAGAGCAAAATAAATGTTGCCATAGACGTTTTTATATAGCACACCATCAATTTTTATGCTAATTTTATAGGGTGAATTTTCCAATTCTTCAAACCAAAATACCCAGTTGAGGTTCATTTAAAGGTTAAAACACAAGACACGCATACAAAGACCGCTATTGTCATTTCTATTGATCTGTCTTCCTGTAGCTCTCCCCTCAGTAGCCAGCTGTTCCTATACAGCCTGGAATCACTACGCCCCTGCTGGGAGTGAGACATGAGGGATTTACCCTTAGGGGGTGTTTTTCTCAGCTACTACCTCAGTTAGGCTCCTCTTCTGTGCTACTGCATATATAGCCACTCCATAAACTGTAGCCTCTTCCCAGCAGCAGCCGGGCCAATTTCACACAGATCTAATGGCCTCTCATTGCTCTTTAACCATCCTTAACTCGAAATGCTGGAGATCGCAGGGGTAGGGTGTGTGTATCGTCTGACTCACCTCCAGGGATCATGAGGGAGAGGGCACTGGCTGAGACAGACTTGGGGACTTTGGCAACAACACCATGCTTCTCTCCATGTCTATCAGGCCGCAGGCCGGCATGCTGGCCTCCCAGGTCCATGGGGGTCTTGGAGGAGGAGTCAGGGCTGTCTAAGCCCTCCCCTCTGGAGGGATGCAGGTCCAGGTGCTCAGAGAAACTACCTACTGACCAAAGAAGAACAGGTACAATGTCCCATATTTTTTTTAGTTACAGTCAGGCACATTAAAAAAATTGAAACAACTCCACGTGATACCCGTATCATTACTCTTCTGCTCTTGAATATCAGCTAAACCAGTCTTCAACAGCCAACATGATGCCAATTCTTTAACACAATCCCTACATCTTCTACCAGCTTTAACCAGTGCTCGAGGCCTCCATACCAGAGAGAGTAGCCCCGCTGTGGGTGCTCCCGGGGGTGGTTGCATCAGCCTCATCCTCTTCTATGGAGAAGGCCAACTTGGTGGGGTCCCTTAGGGCCAGGGACTCCTCGTCTCCGTCCTCAGCTGAGATGGCGAACTTGGGGAGCAGGCCGGGCGGGCGAGGGCCCATGCTGGGGCTCTCTGTGTCTGAGGATTGGGTGAGGGAGGGCCTGGGGGGAGAAAGGAGGAATGGATAAATATCAACCCCCATCAGAAAAAACATTCAGAACATACTAGCTAACTATTATAGATGTTGTACTGACAAAATGGGTTAATATAAGCAGGTTATGCACTGCCATCTTTGTCTTAAGGTATTCCGAGACCCTGCAATAGTGGGGGAACTTAAATAATACCAAAAGTGTGTGAAAACAATAGATAGTTTGAGTATAGCAGAAGGGATGTTGTGAGGCGTACATTTCAGTGAACTCCGGTGTCCAGCTCAGAGAGTCTACAGTCAGAGGGCTCTCACTCTTCTTCTCCTCAGGCTCTCCCTTCCCCTCCAGCTGGCCACGGGACAGGTCCAAGCTGCTGTACACCTACACACCACACAGACAGACAAACAGTTAACCCTTTACACTCGTGGGAATTGGCCTATATGGATAGGGCTAAATTGAAATGTTTCTTACAGAAGAAACGCATATGCATAACCATGGTAGCAATTGAAAGGGAACAGTTTGGAGATTATGGGGAAATTATTACGCCAAAGTTGAGGATAACAGTTCACCTGACAAGACTGAATCCAAACATTACACTGTTAATTTGACTTTTGCTGCATTTGTTGATAATGAAATCTGAGAATACATTAAGTAACATGAGAATATTCCTTGATAATTGAGGAAGTTGCAACATAAGACAAAGAAATTACAAGGGTTTGATGAGAGGACTAACAAAGTGTCTCCAAAGTGTGCTAAGTAATTTCGATGCACTTTATGACTCAAGGATGACAAACTATAAGGTGTTTTTTTCTCTCTCTTAGCTGTATTGTTGAGGATTTAGAGCAGGTGGTGTCAAACTCATTCCATAGAGAGCCAAGTGTCTGAAGATTGTTTGTCTCTCCTTTCAATTAAGACCTAGACAATCAGGTGAGGGGAGTTCTTTACTAATTAGTGACCATGATTCATCAATCAAGTACAAGGGAGGAGCGTAAACATGCAGACACGCAGCCATCCATGGAATGAGTTTGACACCCGAACTAGAGCAAGTGCACTTGTAGTTATTTTGTTTGGGACTCAACCCTGCGTCCCCGCCATCACACAATGATCCATTAGAAATCGTGCAATTTGAAAGCCTGATCTATTGCCAACATGACTAGCTAAGTTGTAAATATGATATTACAGTTTTAGGCTTCACGATGCAATTCAGAGAAACAGATGGTAATTTTGGTGTGCATAGAAATGAGTCATGAGTGCATTCAGGTGCGTGTGCCGCGGTGCATTTTCTTAACAATAGACAAACATAGGCTCCTTCTGTTCAGAACAACCCAGGGTATGTCATCTTGTAACTGTACATCAAACATAGTGATCATAAACGTTGACACTGTATATGACGAGTTATATGGAAATGTAAAGTGCACATTTAGACTCAATGTGTGTTTGGCTTGCTTGTATGACAGAGGTATTTATTATAATCCTCAACATCTATCAAAATACATAGTCCTCTTAATTTACAGTATTTCCCTCACTCAGACAACAAAACATTTGCAAAAGTTGCCCAATGAGAGGGAGGGATGGGGCAACTTCTTGTCGTGTGCTGTGCTCAAGTTCAGAACGGCTGTCAGTCAAAACCCATACAGAGCTGTGAAGCACAGAGCCAGAGCTCTGAAGTTATGTATAGTAGTGCCAGGATGATACCAGTATCGCGATACTCGTTAGTATCGTGGCAAAGAAACAAAACACAAAGCGGATTTGACTTCTTCAGAAAAACAGCCCTAATGTTGGAAACAAACGTCATCCAGAGTCACATGTATTTATTTTCCAAACTATAAGCACACAATATTTGACATACAGCAGGTTTTTAAAGGACCAAAGAGTTTGATCTGCTTCGCGTTTTCATTTTTGCCTTGGAACAGAAGACTTTGATACTGGTATTGTCACAGCCCTAATTTATAGCATGTTACTATACTTCCACTGTGTTCCAATTTAGTCGTTTATCAGTGCCCAAATGTTCAATTTTCAACCCGTATATGGGTACGAGTGTAGAGGGCTACATACCTGGACACCATGCAGGGACAGACACACAGACAGAGACTTTACAGACAGAGACTTTCCTCATAGAGGACAAGATTACTACACCTAAACAACATCATCAATATATCCAGTTAGTATTGGGACACAGAGTCTGATACCATAGAAACCACAGTCAGTGGTTCCAAAATAGTGGCAGCAGCCACTGGTTAGCCACGGGTTAGACTATCAGGCCGTGCACAAAAAACTGGTGGGTAACAAAAACTCAAAAAGATCTAGGTAGGTAACTGAACAAAAACTCTTCCTCTGAGACATTCTTCTGCCTTAGAAGGCACTTTGTGTATTATTTTCAGAGGCAGAGCGTACTGCAATGCAGCACAACAATGTGTGCAAGTCTGTGTGTGTGTTTGCATTGTGTTCTAAGTTCTACCAAAATAGATCTGATTTGCAGCAGAAAATTTATGCAAAGCCGAGCTCTACATAACATGCTGCAGGGGGGTTGGGGGGAAAGACGCAAAGAATGTTATGAACCAAAAATCTATCATGTTGGGTTTTCATTGAAAGCTGCAGAAATTTGTATGAACTACATACATTTTCTGTTGTGGGTAACTACCTCATTGATCCACCATTGTTTTTCAATCATATGGAGTAATATGGAAGTCAGTAAGCAGTAATACCTTGAGCGAATCTTTTGTAATTTATCGAGACAGAGAGAGGAGGGGCGGGTAGAGTGGGGGGAGATATAGACAGAGAGAGAGGGGGGGTTGGAGTGTGGGGGGGAGATAGACAGAGAGAGAGGGGGGGGGTGGAGTGTGGGGGGGAGATAGACAGAGAGAGAGGGGGGGGGGGGGTTGGAGTGTGGGGGGGAGATAGACAGAGAGAGAAAGGTACAAAGAGAAAGACAACCCACCTTGGAGAATCTGTGAGAGCAGGACGAGAACTGACGTAGCTCCACGTTGAAGTCTTCATCATTGGTATCCTCCTCTTCTTCCTCTGTCTCCAAGTGATGGTACCTATCTGATCGAGCTGTGGGGATAAAACATTAGTTACCATCTTTACTAACTTTCACTTTTGAAGTGGCTGTATTCTATAGTATAGGTTAGTGTACATTTTGAGAGCAGGAAGTAAACTCACTGTCAAAGTAGCTGGTGTCGTCCTCTGACTCCAGCTGAGGGATGAACTCAGCCTTCTGTCTCAGCAGACTGTCCCAGTCCAGAGTGTGGAAGAACTGGTGGTGCTTCACCTCATATGCACCACCTAAGGATGGATGGACATGCAGTACACATTAAGAACACATAGACGCTCAGAGATACACAGATATCTTGCACACAAAAGCCTAGTGAATGCACACACTACAAACGCACTCAAACACACTTCCGCTCCATCCAAGATAAAGGTTGACATTGGACAGCGGTGGCACTGCCCCAACACAAAAGGAAGAAGTGCAGACGCTAACATTACTTCCTCGCTTTATCATTGGCCGGCACCCAAAAGTCGTATCACCGGCCATAAATTATGCAGTGCAATTTCCTGCCGGTGACCTTTGAGGAAGAGACGGAGGGCCGCCTGCTGAATGGTTCGACTCGACCCAGGGGATTGGCTCTGATGAATGCAGTCCTGTGTAACCTGATTAGATTGAATCTGCTACGCAGGAGACAAAGTCTACATCCTAAATGGCCCACTATTCCCTATGCTGCACTACTTTTGACCAGAGCCCTATGGGCTATATAGGGTGCCATTTTAGACGTAGTCAAACAGTGGGCGGCCCGTGGTCTCCGGTCAAGGACCATGTTTACAATCCGCAGATGCTGATGATGCGTGACCTTGCCCAGGTCGACATTCCTGAGGGGGCCCATTTACAAGGCAGCATTCTTATGTGATAAACTGTTTCGCCTATTTGGTTGACCCAATTTATCCCTCTGTATGTGATGAGAAGGCACATGGGCAGTTATGGGAATATACCACTGTCTGTACCTGGACTATTATATCTGAGGGGAGATAAGAGGTTTACAACCAGTTTAACAGTAAAACGTTTCCTTTGTGCCCTGTGCTGAGTTTCAACAAACTAAAAGTAACCCACATAAATGTGCCAGAACTGTAGGTTCTTTACACATTGTCCTTTCCAGCACGGTTCCATCAACTATGGTGAATGTGAAACCAGGCCAGCCCAGTACAGCTTGGCTTGGCTCAGTAGTGTGAAAATGGTATTTGTGTGTGGCATGTGTTGTGCACAACTTGTGACTACCTGTGCCCATCCTCTCCAGGGGGTTCTGTCTAAGTAGGAGGGTGATCAGTTCCTGGGAGTCAGCAGGGGGAGCGTCCTCTCCCTCCGGCCAGTTGATCTCATCTGGGAAACAACACATACTCAGTTCGTTAGCACTTTGTAATATCCCAGAAACAACATATACTGCGTTAGCTAGCAGTTAGCAATATCCCATAGACAACACATACTGAGTTAGCTAGCAGTTAGCAATATCCCATAGACAACACATACTGAGTTAGCTAGCAGTTAGCAATATCCCATAGACAACACATACTGAGTTAGCTAGCAGTTAGCAATATCCCATAGACAACACATACTGAGTTAGCTAGCAGTTAGCAATATCCCATAGACAACACATACTGAGTTAGCTAGCAGTTAGCAATATCCCATAGACAACACATACTGAGTTAGCTAGCAGTAAGCCACAGTTTTAACAGTCCCACAATTATAATCTGATTAATGAATGCTATTGTGCACTTCCTTAGACAAAGGTCATATTGTTTATTATTGACAACCTTCACTACCTCAAGGATGAGAAATTCAATTGATTAGTGTCTGTTCTCCAGTACTAAAATAATGTGTTATCCAGGTCTGAAAAAAATTATAATGATGTGATAATAAAATCCTTGTGTCTGCATGTTTGTGTGTGTACCTCAATGTGTCTGTTTGAGTCTGTTCATGTGTGTTTGACCGGTGTAGACCGCTAGCAACAGTTGAGAAATACCAGTGTACACCAAACCAGTAGAATCTGTGCCATACCACGGTTGTCTCCTTGGCGCCATGAGGCCCCCATTTTAATCAAATTTGGGAGTGGGGCATGAATATGCATGGTGGCCCTCAGGCCTGAGCAGCGTGGCATTCAGCTCAGTGTGTTCAGAGCCCTTTAATTAACACTGGGTCCCTATGGTCTGGTATGATGGAGAGGACACCAAATCTGTCATTGCACCACATTAATTAACATAGGATAGATCGAGCTTATGTGTAAAGGATCAGTTTACAAAGAACATCGCATGCTGACATTAAAAATCTTATTCGTTGCATAGAACAAGTAGGCGAATACACCATGTCTGTGCTATACACTTAAAATGGCTAGAAAATAATGGCCATAAGGAATTTTGCACAATATAGAGCACACCAAATCTGTCAAAGCACACCATTCAATTTCATAGGATAGATAGAGGGGGCTCTCTGAGGTTCCCTGTATAGACTCCTCTCTAAGAATTTCCACTGCTGACATTTTTTAAAAGTCTTATTCCTTTATTCAGCATAATGTGCTGTAAATGTAAAAAGGCTTTAACACAACAGCCATAAGGAAGTTATCATCAATTGGAACTTGAGAAATGTCTTTAGTTCTAATGTAGAGCCACATCCCACACAATCGGTTTTGTGCATAACATGCCTTGATCCCAAATAAATCGGAAAGATTGGCACCATCCAATTCCATACTATTTAGTTAGATATTGCCAATCTTTCCCATTCACTGGGGATAAAGGCCTTCAGATTTGTATCCTACTTAGTCATGCATTGATGTCAATGGTAAGTGAAATTTCAACATAATTGGAATTTAAGATTCGCCCTAAATGTCAACTCAAAAAGAGAGAAGAGTGAGACTGACCACTGATGACCTGTCCGAACAGTTCTTCTGGTGTGTCTCCAAAGAAGGGTACGCAACCCACCAGGAACTCATAGAGGATGATGCCCATGGCCCACCAGTCCACTGGTTTCCCATAACCCTGTCTAAGGATCACCTCTGGAGCGATGTACTCTGGGGTCCCACACACCTACACACACAGACAGAAGGCAACAGGTACTAGTAGTACGTTTTGGTGAAACGGTAAGGCTTGAAACTGTCATATTTGATAAACAATAACCTGAAAGCTGTAGGTATTCAGTCTGAGCATGTCAAACAGTGTTCAAACTGGATACCATAATGGTCATGTTCTCTCTGCTTGCTTGTTTTAATTATGAGAAACTATAAATGAGTGAGAAAGACTGGCCTATACTGTAGGTAGAATGCCAATCCATCTCCACACACTGTACCTGTTTATCAGAGAACTCTCGGGCGTCCTTCTCTATGTGTCCCTCATACAGGTTAGTGGTCATGTTCATCAGGCCCACCTTGGACAGCCCAAAGTCTGTCAGCTTGATGTGACCCATGGAGGTCACCAACAGACTGGGGGGTGGGGGAGAAACACACAAGCATCACATAGATACCAATGAAAATAGATCTCCAAATCTGGCTCAGAATACAATAAGTAAATGAGTGACTGCTTTGCTTGCTCTTTGGGATTTTAGGCTAGGTATCTGTAAAGCACTTTGTGACAACTGCTCATGTATAAAGGGCTTCATAAAATAAATGTGATTGATAGACATCAATGACCAAAGTGACTGTGACTATTTTAAAAACATAAAGATCAGCAGTCTGAAGGGTGTCTAAACAGATCTGTTCATGCAGTCTTGCCAACTACTATGACATGTCTTACTAGGGTAAGACAGCACTAACAGATCTGAGATTAGACTCTATCTATCTACATTCCCAGTGATAGTAGCTGACTATACTATAGAGATAATAGAGACTGACTTGTCTGGTTTGAGGTCCCTGTGGACGATGCCATAGTTGTGGAGGTACTCCAGAGCCAGCACCGTCTCAGCAAAGTACATCTTGGCCATGTCCACAGGCAGGGGGCCCATGTTCTTCAGCAGGTTGGCACAGTCACCGCCTAATGGCATACAGACACAGAATTGTCTTACTGAGTTAATTCTGACAATAAAATACTGTATACTACAATGAAGTACATTCAACATATGATTAATCCCAACCGAAAATTGGTAATACTTTTGGTAAATAATAGGGCTGAACAACATTAACCAGTATTTCTAGAGCAGTTTATCCCCCTGGTGAGCTTCCTGTCTTCCACAGTTTTGGTAAGAAAGAAAAAGTAAGGAAAAAATAATGGCTGCCTACCTTCCACATACTCCATGACCATGCAGAGGTGTCGTCGTGTTTCAAAGGAGCAGAACATTGAGACCACGAAGGGGTTCTCAGCGAAGGTCAGGATGTCTCTTTCCACAAACGCCTGCTGGATCTGGTTCCTCAGCATCAGGTTCTGTTTGTTGATCTTCTTCATGGCAAAGCGCTGCTTGGTCTCCTTGTGGCGCACCAGATACACAGCCCTGTTACAGAGAGAAGACAATACATCAGACACACAGTTCAGGCTTAGGTAAATCAAGCATATATTGCTCGGTCAGAGAATGACATTGTTAGTCATATGCAGGTAACTGCCAAAATAAAGAAAACACCAACAAAGTGTCTTAATAGGGTGTTGGGCCACTAGTCAGCAGAACAGCTTCAATGTGCCTTGGAATTCTACAAGTGTCTGGAACTATTGGAGGGATGCGACAATCATATAATTAGGAATTAGAATAGTAATTTAATAGGATCTCTATGGCGACACCATACTTCCACAATAAATTCCATCATTTGTTTTTTTGTTAATGGCGGTGGAAAAAGCTGTCTCAGGTACCGCTCCAGAATCTCTCATAAGTGTTCAATTGGGTTGAGATCTGATGACAGACACACACCATTTAAACTCCCTATGTTCCTTTGAGACCCCTCTTTCAAAGTCATGGCAGCCAAAATTATGGCCAAATGGGCATTTTTATACATGACCCTAAGCATTATGGGAGATGAATTGCTTAATTAACTCAGGAAACACACCTGTGTGGAAGCACCTGCTTTCAATATACTTTGTATCCCTCATTTACTCAAGTGTTTCCTTTTATTTTGGCAGTTACCTGTACTCTATAAAGATGGATTGAAATCACACATTCATAGCTCTGTTGAGAGGGAACACAATCTGTCAGTCCCGTGGTAGACTTAATCATGGCTTAGGAAGAAAACAGGACAGGTCCATGAATTGGAGATGGTAAACATAAGTGAAAAATGTCCTTTGTGTAAACCCAAATCACATACCCCATTCAAACACTAAATAACAGCTGAAACAGATTAGAATTCCATCATAACCATCCTCACTGATACCAGAGATGATGCTCTCACCCGTAGGCTCCGTTGCTGATGAGTTTGTTCATCTCAAAGTCCATCTCGCAGGGCTTTCGTCGGGATCGCAGGGCCGCTTTCAGACTCTGGGACTGGGAGGACATGAGAAACTTTATTCTACTGAAATACATCTAACCTGCAACTAAAAACTTGAATAAAATATGCTGAATACTCACAGAGTCATCTGTCTCGGGTGTTTCAGCTATCCCACTATCATAACTGGTCATCTGAGCAATTTCTATAGGAGCAGGACAGAGAGAAACAACATGTCAGCATTTCATTCAACTTCGCCATTTCAGCATTTTCACCTTCAGACACAAAACAGTGCCCTTTGAATCCAGATGTCTTCTATATACTCCAACATTTAGTCAAAGCCTATAGAGAGTACTGTATATTAACACACTCTTTCTTTATTTGGCAGTTAAGAAACAGAAACAGGGAAATTACATGGAAACCAGAAGAGGCAGCAACACAAACACATGTCGGACATCCATTAAGAAAACCACAACTCCAGAACACTCCTGTGTGTGCGTGTGTCTCTTGCGTGTACATTCGGGTGTGTGTGCATCCCCTCCCATCAGCACTGTATGAACAGCAGGAGCTAGCGAATCAGGAGTGGGTTGTTCGGTCGTCCCAACAGTGACCCTAAACACATTTCTAATGTAACTTAGCATCTGTCCCTGCCTAGGAGTCTGCTACTGGGCAAGAAAAACACACAGGATAGGCCCAGGGGAAATGAGTCAAGAGACATTGGCCAATGAGGACGGAGGTTAGTGAGCCAGTCTGTGTCGATCTGTTTCAGCTCTATAGGGAGACCATTCGTTCCTAATTAGTCAGAATGAACGCTGGGGTTTGAGTGGAGAGAGGAGAGGCACATTAGGATGGCAGTCAGTTCAGTACAGGACATTACTCTTCGCCGCCATCTTAGAACCTCTCTATTCTTGTTATATTAGCCTTGCTAGTTATATTAGCCTTGCTAGAAAAGTTAGCTGTAACGCTGACAATATTTTGGTCATTGGGTAGCTGGTACTTGTATTACTACTACAGAAGAACTAGTACTAGAAGTCATTCATCTTATCTAAAAATTATTTTCTGCTCCAGCAATGCTTTCAAAACGTTAAAGACCAATATCGAAAACATAATTAGGATTTTTTTCAATTATCGTAGAAGTATTTTCTCTCAGTACATTACGGAGGAAGTTTTACGAGGACGTTAACGTTAATTAAAATGTGATAAATGATTTGCCGATGATTCCTCTCCTCCACTGAAACGAGATCTAGAAACCAATTTAGGCTGTAGCAATCTGATGAAACTGGTTGGGTTAAGTAGATTCACGATCAGAAATCTTATGCTTATATTCTCATCAGGTCATCAATGTAGCGTTGACAGGTGCTTCGAGAACAAAGCGTGAGAAGTGATTGGATGATATACAATACAATCTATTCACCTCACTGAATAATTTATTAAAAAACACTGTTTTGCAATGAAGGTCTACAGTAGCCTCAACAGAACTCTGTAGGGTAGCACCATGCTGTAACCGGAGGACAGTAAGCTTCCACCCTACTCTGGGTACATTGACTTCAATACAAAACCTAGGATGCTCATGGTTCTCACCACCTTCCATAGACTTACACAGTAATTATGGCAACTTCCAATGGGCATCCTCAAACCTATCAGAGCTCTTGAAGCATGACCTGACATGTTGTCCACCCAATCAAAGGGTCAGAGATTGAATCTAGTACTGAGAGCATCGGCTACATCTAGCTAGCACTGCAGTGCATAAAATGTGGTGAGTAATTGACTCAGAGAAACAATCTGAACAAAATAATTTCTTCAAAAATGGAGGAGCAAGAAAGGGCTAGCTATATTTCAATATAATTTATATATTTCTTTTTACTTTCACTTAGCTAGCAAATGCAGCTAGCTAGTTTAGCCTACTCAAACACCCGGCTCAAACAGAGAGATGCTATGTTAGCTAGCTGGCTATGACTATCCAACACAAGGAACTCTTCCAAGTCAAGGTAAGCTTTTGGTTTTATTAATTTTATTGTTAACAGAGCCTGCCGGTGTAACTGCTAAACTGCTTACTGACTATCCTGCATGATTGTAGCGGGTTTACTAACACGTTCTAGTAGCTATGTTGACTTGAAGTTAACTAATATTGTGACAATGATATAGGCTGTGTGTAGCGGTTATGATATGAAGGTTTGGCTTTGAAAGGTTTTTCGCATGGTCACAGACAGCTGATGTGTCGTGCATTGAAGTACACAAGCTAAGGCAAAAGGTGAGAGGAGGAGAGCACGTAGATGCAAGAAGGACTACACCGAGCTGTTTGTATGTGGCTCTGAAAGGAAACTGTTTGCGTGTGATCAGGGGTGTATTCAGTCCGCCAATTCTGTTTAAAAACGTTTCTTAAACGGAAGCAAACGGAACGGGGATAAACATAACTGAATTTACCCAACAGAAACTCTCGTTGCAACTGTTGGACTAATGATTACACACTAGATCAGTCTGAACGCGGCCCTGCGATCCCGACGAAAGGTTACGGTTATGATGGAATCCTTATCATTTTCAGCTGTTATTTAGGATTTGAATGGGATATGGATTTTACTTAAAGGGTATTTTTCACTCATGTTTACAATCTCCAATTCATGGCCCTGACCTGTTTTCAGCTATTTAAAAAAAAAAACTTTGATATATTGAATGAGCTAATTATTTCAAAAGGCATAAAATGTATTTGGTTGTAATGTTATGTAATCAAGGGTGGTCAACCATCCTCCAGGAGAGCTAATCTGCAGGCTTTTATTCCAGTCCTCTCTAACAAACCACATTTCAAATCAAAATCAAATAAAATGTTATTAGTCACACGCGCCAAATACAACAGGTTACAGTGAAATGCTTACTTATGAGCCCCTAACCGACAATGCAGTTTAAAAAAAATATGAGTAAAAAACAAAAGTAACAAGTAATTAAAGAGCAGCAGTACAATAACAGCGAGACTATACACGGGGGTACTGGTACAGAGTCAATGTGAGGGGGCAACGGTTAGTTGAGGTAATATGTACACGTAGGTAGAGTTATTAAAGTGACTCTGCATAGATGATAACAACAGAGTAGCAGCGGTGTAAAAGAGGGGGGAGGGCAATGCAAATAGTCTGGGTAGCCATTTGATTAGATGTTCAGGAGTCTTATGGCTTGGGGGTAGAAGCTGCTTCATCTCAACACTTTTTATTGATTGAATCACTGGTGCTTCCTGCTTTAATTTTAGCTTGTAAGCAGAAATCAGGAGGATAGAATTATGGTCAGATTTGCCAAATGGACGGCAAGGGAGAGCTTTGTACGCATCTCTGTGTGTGGAGTAAAGGTGGTCCAGAGCTTTTTTCCCCTCTGGTTGCACATTTAACATGCTGATAGAAATTTGGTAAGACAGATTTAAGTTTCCCTGCATTAAAGTCCCCGGCTACTAGGAGCGCCGCCTCTGGGTGAGTGTTTTCCTGTTTGCTTATGGCGGAATACAGCTCCTTCAGTGCGGTCTTAGTGCCAGCATCAGAGACTTCCTTAGATATCGTGAACCAGCTGATACATAGTCCCTTGTCTTACCAGACGCCGCTGTTCTGTCCTGCTGATACAGCGTATAACCAGCCAGCTGTGTGTTGATAATGTCGTCGTTCAGCCACGACGACTCCGTGAAGCATAAGATATTACAGTTTTGAATGTCCCGTTGGTAGTTTAATCTTCCGCCTAGGTCATCGATTTTATTTTCCAAAGATTGCACGTTTGCTAGCAGAATGGAAGGAAGTGGGAGTTTATTCGATCGCCTACGAACTCTCAGAAGGCAGCCCGCCCTCTGGCCCCTTTTTCTCCACTTTCTCTTCATGCAAATGACGGGGATCTGGGCCTGTTCGTGGGAAAGCAGTATATCATTCACGTCAGGCTCGTTGCAATGTCCCATACATTGGATGCCCAAATAAACTGGAAGAATCTACAAAACAAATTATGAAGCCACATAATACAAAAAGACACATAAAAAAAATACATGTAATTACTGTTTGCGATTCAAACTTATTTGGATTCATCGAGATTGAACCGAATCCCAACTAATACAATGGTGAAATTAATAATTTGTTCAGTCAAAAATAATTGTTTAAATGAATTGTTCAAGAAAGTAAATCAACTTTGTATGACCTTATTCACGAGTGTCGGTGGAAAGTTTTAGGGATATGAAAACAATCATGCTAATAATAGTTAAAAACAGTTAATTACAGGGTACAATATATGTTTTGAATTGGCTACCTAGCTATTAGTGTGTTCTCTATCATATTTTATAGGCCTACCTGCCTGCCGCTGCAATGTTAGACTGTCTCTCTCTCCTTGAGCAACAGCCCACATGTATGTGATGTGCGCAATCAAAGTGCATTCCGATCCTGGCTTATATGTTGATATTTATTATTATTATTTATTTATTTTTTAACTGTGCCTAAAAAATTTACATCAAGATTACCTATTTGATATATTTCCATTACTTTTCCAAAACGTTTTAGATTTGATCATTTTCCAAAACTTTTCCCGGCCTGGAAAACACCATTTTAAAAGTCCAGGATTTTCATGACCGTACGAATCTTGTTAAAAGCATTGGATTGGTGCAAGCGTGGCTGGAGGGAGTTTCCACCATATTCCTCACACCAGTCCATTCCTTTTAAATCAATGAGGCACACTTTGGGAGACAGGTGAACAATTGGAACGTAGCCAGTGTCATCTGTAGAGCATGAATATCAAGGCTAGCACATCTTAGGTTTTACATCACAAAATAAGTTATCTTCTACACACTCAGAAACGTCTTGATTACTTGAATAAAGCAGGCCAGCCCTCGGGTTGAGTTCACAGCCCCTTGCAGCTTTCAGCAGAAAGCACTCTTTTCAATCTGAATGTGTGATGTTTGGCTGCACCTCCACTGTCTATCTGCCAAACTCCTAAAAGGTCAAACCTGGCATACCTTCCAGGGGGTCCCGTGTGAGCCCCAGCTGGCTGATGATGTAGCGGGGGATGTCAGTCTTGATGCCCTGGCCCTCTTTGGCGTGACCCTCGGCAGCCTCCAACAGATGGTAGAACTCCTCTGGATCAAACTCCTGAGGAGAGGACAACACAGGTTTCACTACAACACTTCTGGAACTCTTAGTTTTAAGTTTCAATAGGCATTGTCTGAGTGCTGTTGGCTTTTCTCTGGGTTGATAATGTAACAATCAATCAATAGCAGGAGCGCGAGGAGGATGTATTGCATCTGTATGGCTCGTCACCAGGTCGCAAGCCTCCTCTTTATACAACAGAGACATGGATGGGATGTTTGTCAAATGACTCACATAATTGAAACCTAGTTTAAATAGAGCTACATGGTCATTTGTGTAGTTCTGATTAGCCATGGGACAGAAATAAGTCATATTTAGTATTAATGCCCAGAGATTTGACTAGTCACCCCACATGGTCAGGAAAAACTCCTGGCCCTAGTATAATTAGTGTAATATGTGTGAGTGAGCAGTCATTGCCATGTGCTTGGTAGCTAACTAGTGACAATCAGGCGGGACATACCAGGCATTCCAGGAGGCGCGCTGGCCTGGCGATGACGATGAGGATCTTCTTTACCAGTTCTTTGATGAAGTTCACCTCCTGGCTCTCCGACCGGGATGTGGACTATACACACACAGAACAGAACACACTCGCTCAACATTTTATACAGACCTGTGAGCTGATCAGTGCTCGGGACTGGAAGTACCATTAAGTAAGAGGGAGGGATTATCATAGTAAGCCTGCATGAGGGGAGAGGACAATGAGCAATACAGAATATCTATATTTGTAATAGTGCTTGTGACTTTGCATACCGTAGAGGTAAAAGAGCACTGTAAACCAAATCATTTTCGTGAAAGAATCTGTTTGATTGTAAGTCCTATGCAGTAATGTGTACTGATATTGTAATTACACTGTGCTTATTACTATGGTAAAAGGTTGATGTATATACACCTGGGGCAGGTGGCGCCACACTACTCTTTATTGCTTTCTTTCCTCGTCTACTTTCCTTCATTATGCCAGATTATTAATATGGGAGTAGACGACACAAGGAAAGGTAACCACTTAACATTATTGAGCTGCACCAATAGTGTCACCCACCTCCTGGAATAGCTTCTCCAGCTTGTCGGTGAGCTCACAGAAGTAGCGCGAGGTGACGTGCCCCAGGCGGCTCTTCTCCAGGCAGTCGCGGACCAGCTCGATGATCTGATGGTGGGCGAACCCCAGCACACCGTCCGCTAGCGGCAGCACGCTCTCCGGGGAGCTGGTCCGGATGATCTCCTGGATCCTCTCCTCCATCTGGGCCGTGGCCTAGAGACATGGAGGGGTGGAAAAGGTTAGAAGGAGAGGACATGAGAGAGAGAGGGTAAAAAGGTTTAAAGGTGGTAGAAAGTGGTGGCAAAAGTGGTCGGAGAGGGTAAAAAGTTTAGAAGTGGCTAAAAAAAGAGCAACTCTTTTGTCACTGTGTAATAAACCTTATGTAAGACATTAGCATTTTGTTTTGATACAAAATGACAAATGTTAAGGCGATAAGGCATTATTAGTTCTACTGTTGGCCCCTCACCTTAGGAAAGCGTTCCTTGTAGACATGGTTCATCATAATAATCTCATGATCACAACAGGATGGGGATCTTCCAGGGCTGCAAACAAATAAGAATATAAAGGAAAGATCAGTACTTATATTACAACACAAACTGTATCTTACAGCAAAAAAATGCATTGATATACAGTGCATTCGGAAAGTACAAATTTAGAAATCCATGTTATTCACTTATTGCGCCAACGAGCGTTGCCAAGGGCTAAAATAGATATCATTCCTATTTCTGACGCAGATCGCGCTGAAAGTCCTGCCTCTCCCATCTCCTCATTGGTTTACCCGTGCCATTGGTACACACGTGCCATCTCCTCATTGGTTATACCCACGTGGGTGATTGAAAGACAAACTGTTTTGCCGGTTGTCGTGGTAATACTATGAAAGTTTAGATGCGATCACCATATAATTTCAACGATGAAAAAGCCTGGAAGGAGGAGAGATGACTAGAAACGATTCGGTTGGCCGTTTTATGTGTGGATTAATTGTCGGAGTAGAGGACCTTGTGCAGTTCAGGTAAAATAACAACTCACTGTTTATATCCCAGGACAAATTACCTAGCAACAGCAAGCTAGCTAAATAGGACAAATTAGCTAGCAAGTGCAAACAAACTAGCTAAATTGCCATACATGTTTAATGCTTTTCGACCTGTCCCCAAATTAATATCATTGGTTCAGAGTTTGTTTTGATATTTTAACCTGCGTGTCGTGATCGCGTTTGGTGTAGGGGGACAAAATAAATGTATGCACGATGGCGCACGTGCGCAGGCGGTTTTGGTTCCGTGTTACTCTAAAACGTATTAAATCTATTTTTTTCATCAATCTACACACAGTACCCCATATTGACAAAGCAAAACAAAATGTTGCACAGTTATAAAAAATGTACTGAAATATCACATTGACATAAGTATTCAAACCCTTTACTCAGTACTTTGTTGAAGCACCTCAAGCTCTGTCAGGCTGGATGGGGAGTGTTGCTGCACAGCTATTTTCTGTTCTCTGCAGAGATGTTCAAGTCCAGGCTCTGGCTGGGCCACTCAAGGACATTCAGACACTTGCCCCAAAGCCACTCCAGCGTTGTCTTGGCTGTGTGCTTAGGGTCGCTGTCCTGTTGGAAGGTGAACAATCACCCCAGTCTGAGGTGCTGAATGCTCTGGAGCAGGTTTTCATGAAGGATCCCTGTACTTTTCTCTGTTCATTTTTCCCTCAATCCTGACTAGTCTCCCGGTCCCTGCTGCTGAAAAACATCCGCACAGCATGCTGCCACCACCATGCTCCACCGTAGGGATGGTGCCAGGTTTCCTCCAGACATGACGCTTGGCATTCAGGCCAAGGAGTTCAATATCAGACAAGATCATCTTGTTTCTCATGGTCTTTTGGCAAACACCCAATCAAAACAAATGTTATTGGTCAAATACGCCGAATACAACAGGTGTAGACCTTAGAGTGAAATGCTTACTTACAAGCCCTTAACACACTTTAAGGTATTTTCTTAAAACTAAGAGTTAAGAAAAACAAATATTTCAACAGCAGCAGTAAATAATAACGGGGCTATATACAGGTTCAGAGTCAATGTGTCAATGTGCGGGGGCACCGGTGACAAGGTAATTGAGGAAATATGTCCATGCAGGTAGGGTTATTAAAGTGGCGGGGAGGATGCAAATAGTCTGGGTAGATATTTGATTAGCTGTTCAGGAGTCTTATGGCTTGGGGGAAGAAGCTGTTCAGAAGCCTCTTGGACCTAGATTTGGCGCTCCGGTACTGCTTGCCGTGCGGTAGTAGAGAGAACAGTCCATGACTAGGGTGGCTGGAGTCTGACAATTTTTAGGGCCTTCCTCTGACACCACCTGGTATAGAGGTCCTGGATGGCAGGAAGCTTGGCCCCGGTGATGTACTGGGCCGTACACACTACCCTCTGTAGTGCCTTGCGGTCGGAGACCGAGCAGTTGCCATGCCAGGCAGTGAAGCAACCCATCAGGATGCTCTCGATGGTGCTGTTAAACCTTTTGAGGATCCTTTTCCTGTAGTCCACAATAATCTCTTTTGTCTTGATCACGTTGAGGGAGAGATGGATGTCCTTGCACCGCACGGTCAGGTCTCTGACCTCCTCCCTATAGGCTGCCTCTTCGCTGTTGTGTCATCAGCAAACTTGATGGTGTTGGAGTCGTGCCTGGCCGCACAGTCATGAGTGAACAGGGAGTACAGGAGGGGACTGAGCAGACACCCCTGAGGGGCCCCCATGTTGAGTATCAGCGTGGCGGATGTGTTGCTACCTACCCTTACCACCTGGGGGCGGCACGTCAGTAAGTCTAGGATCCAGTTGCAGAGGGAGGTGTTTTGTCCCAGGGTCCTTAGCTTAGTGATGAGCTTTGAGGGCACTATGCTGTTGAACACTGAGCTGTAGTCAATGAATAGCATTCTCACATAGGTGTTCCTTTTGTGCAGGTGGGAAAGGGCCTTGGGGAGTGCAATAGAGATTGCATCATCTGTGGACCTGTTGGTGCGGTATGCAAATTGGAGTTAGTCTAGGTAAGCCATGACCAGCTTTTCAAAGCATTTCATGGCTACAGACATGAGAGCTACAGGTCACAGGTCATTTAGGCAGGTTACCTTAGTCTCTGTGCCCAAGAACACTATGGTGGTCTGCTTGAAACATGTTGGTATTACAGACTCAGTCAGGGAGAGGTTGAAAATGTCAGTGAAGACACTTGCCAGTTGGTCAGTACATGCTCGGCGTACACATCCTGGTAATCCGTCTGGCCCAGCGGCCTTGTGAATGTTGAACTGTTTAAAGGTCTTACTCACATCGGCTGGGGAGAGCGTGATCACACAGTCAACCGGACGAGCTGAAGCTCTCATGCATGTTTCAGTGTTACTTGCCTCGAAGCGAGCATAGAAGTTATTTAGCTCATCTGGTAGGCTTGTGTCACTGGGCAGCTCTTGGTTGGGCTTCCTTTTGTAGTCTGTAATAGTTTGCAAGCCCTGCCACATCCGATGAGGGTCGGAGCCGCTGTAGTACGATTCGATCTTAGTCCTGTATTGACGCTTTGCCTGTTTGATGGTTCGTCAGAGGGCATAGCGGGATTTCTTGTAAGCTTCCGGGTTAGAGTCCCGCTCCTTGAAAGCAGCAGCTCTACCCTTTAGCTTGGTATGAATGTTGCCTGTAATCCATGGCTTCTGGTTGGGGTATGTACGTACGGTCACTGTGGGGACGACGTCCTCAATGCACTTATTGATAAAGCCAGTGACTGATGTGGCGTACTCCTCAATGCCATCGGAAGAATCCCGGAACATATTCCGGTCTGTGCTAGCAAAACAGTCCTGTAGTTTAGTATCTGCTTCATCTGACCACTTTTTTAAAAAGACCGAGTCACTGGTGCATCCTGCTTGAATCTTTGCTTGAAAGCAGAAATCAGGAGGATAGAGTTATGGTCAGATTTGCCAAATGGAGGGCGAGTGAGAGCTTTGTACGCGTCTCTGTGTGTGGATTAAAGATGGTCTAGAATTTTATTTCCCTCCGATTGCACATTTAACATGCTGATAGAAATTTGGTAAAACTGATTTAAGTTTCCCTGCATTAAAGTCACCGGCCACCTGGAGCGCCGCCTCCGGATGAGCGTTTCCCTGTTTTCTTATGGCGGAATACAGCTCATTGAGTGCGGTTTCAGTGCCAACTTCGCTCTGCGGTGGTATGTAGACAGCTACGAAAAATACAGATAAACTCTCTAGGTAGATAGTGTGGTCTACAGCTTATCATGAGATACTCTACCTCAGGCGAGCAAAATTTGAGACTCCTTAGATATCGTGCACCAGCTGTTGCTTACATAAATGCATAGGCCTCCGCCCGTGTCTTACCAGAGACTGCTGTTCTGTCTGGCTGATAGTGTATAACCCGCCAGCTGTATGTTCTTAATGTCGTCATTCAGCTACGACTCGGTGAAACATAAGATAGAGTTTTTAATGTCCCATTGGTAGGATATACGTGCTTTCAGTTCATCCAAACGGGCTGTCATGTGCATTTTACTGAGGAGTGGCTTCCGTCTGACCACTCTACCATAAAGGCCTGATTGGTGGAGTGCTGCAGGGATGGTAGTCCTTCTGGAAGGTTCTACCATCTCCACAGAGGAACTCTGGAGCTCTGTCAGAGTGACCATCGGGTCCTTGGTCACCTCCCTGACCAAGTCCCTTCTCCCCCAATTGCTCAGTTTGGCTGGGTGGCCAGCTCTAGGAAGAGTCTTGGGTGTTCTAAACGTATTCCAATTAAGAATGATGGAGGTCACTGTGTTCTTGGGGATCTTCAATGCTGAAGACTTTTTTTTGTAGCCTTCCCCAGATCTGTGGCTCGACACAATCCTGTCTCGGAGCTCTATGGACAATTTCTTCGACCTCATGGCTTGGTTTTTGCTCTGACATGTACTGTCAACTGTGGGACCTTATATAGACAGGTGTGTGCCTTTCCAAATCATGTCCAATCAATTGAATTTACCACAGGTGGACTCCAATAAAGTTGCAGAAACATCTCAAGGATGATCAATGGAAACAGGATGCACCTGACCTCTATTTTGAGTCTCATAGCAAAGGGTCTGAATAATTATGTATAGAAGAGTTCTGTTTATTTAAAAAATATATATAAACGTTCAAACATTTCAAAAAACCTGTTAATGCGGTATTGTGTGTAGATTTCTTAAATCCATTTTAGAATAAGGCTGTAAACGTAACAAAATGTGTAAAAGGGGTCTGAATACTTTCCGAATGCACTCTGATATATGGTTGGACCAGGTCTCTTGAAAAATAGATTTTTATCTCAACGAGACTAACATGGATAAATAAAGATGAATTAAAATAAATATATCTATATCTACATATATATATAGTATGAATCATATCTATTTTTTATATTTTTTACAAAACTAAATAAAAAGTACTGTAATTTTCAGCAATTGTTATACCCAGCATCCTTAAAGGTGTATGACCTTGCCGGGCCTCCGTACATACCTGAGACTGCGCGAGCGGGGTCGCATGGGTGCTGTCCCCCTCCGTCGGTCGTCCCCGGCGATGCTCTCGGTGCAGAAGTGCTTGGAGAGAAAGTGCAGCTCATCCGGGGTGGGCTGGAAGGGTAGCTGGTGCAGCTTCTCCTGTGATGAACAGGACGACTGGAAATGAAATGAATATACATTGAACGAGAAAAGAAAAGATAAAAAGGAGAGGCTAATGCTTTGATTAATGTTTTTGCACGAGAGAATGACAGATACCAGGAGAGTAGCATTTTTTTTGACTGTTGTGTTTATTTGATTGGGTAAATGTTCATTACGGTATTGATGCCCTTTTACAGTGTCTTGAAAATGAAGGACAAACTTATGGGTGCCAAAATGGTTGCGACGGTACAGTAGATGAAAGCTAACAAATTCCTGTGAACATTCCCATTTCTCCTCATTACATTGTTCTCAAATCCAATCCAAATAGGGATTCAATTTAAACTAAGCTGTAAACATAGCCTGGACAAACACAGTTGCTGGTGTTAATCCCGCTCTATGGTAGTTCCTCCTAACCAGTCGTCCTCACCAGCCTCCGGCAACATGTTAAGTATTTATCAGCTCTAATTGATGGTCTTCAAAAAACATGGCCGTTAACAAACAACCCATTACTTTGTGTGTGACGGCTTGTTTACTTGGTTGTGTAGTCTGCCATGGAGCCTGTTTGTGTGTGTGTGTGTGTGTGTGTGTGTGTGTGTGTGTGTGTGTGTGTGTGTGTGTGTGTGTGTGTGTGTGTGTGTGTGTGTGTGTGTGTCAGAGAGTTGACCATCGCCTGCCTGTGTGATTTGAGTTTGTCAGTAAACAGAGCAGAGTTATGTGTTTGTACGTGTGTTTGTGTGTGTGTGGGTGGCCTAGCTGTGTGCCAGGGCCATATTTACTCCAAAACAAATCTGCTGGCCCTAAATACAGCGTCTGGTGGTATGTCAGCCTGTGAGACACTAGCGGGAGAATGTGATCACTATGGCACCCCTCATCTCTGACTACCAGTAGCCTACAGTACAGTACAGCACAGGCCTGGTGACTGAAGTACAGACTGGAGGGATGCCCATCAGATGATAATTTCACATTGAAACATCTTTATTTGAATGATTCTTGAATATCCAGGGATCTGGTACAGTATATGTATTTTTAGATTGAAAGGGTTTTCCATCAGTATACTGTATGTGAAAAAGTTAGGTTAAACAACCTTTTTGGCATTGCTTTTTAAAAATCGAGCTAACACATAATATATTTTGTTTTCATGGCCTTTAACAAATTGAGTGGTATGGTACATACAGAAACAGTGGAGCTGGGTGTGTTGGTGCCATAGCCAGAGGAAGGCAGAGAGGCCAAAGACCAGCGTCGTCCATCAGTCCTGCTCAAACACACAGACAGAGATAGAAAGAGACAGACGTCATCATAAACTCAGAACCCATCCATAACTAATCAGTAATATGAGAACTGTAGTTAACAAAATATAAAAATAACTATGAATGATATTCAAAACAAGACTACTCAAAGCTCCAGGATTTTGAATAACATACCTACACTACAAATGCACAACGTTCTGGATGACCTTTGACCTATGTGCAGAGTTAGGTCATTTGAAACCTTTACCTTTCCGGAAGAATAGGTAGGAAAGACTGCTTTTCAATAGCCTACTGCAGCGTTTACAGTGGATTACATTTTAGTCATTTAGCAGACACTTTTATCCAGAGTGACTTACAGTAGTGAATGCATACATTTTCATACTGGTCCCCCGTGAGAATCGAACCCACACAGGACACAGCTTCCTTGATCTACGCTATCTTCCACCCACACCTTTTTTATTTGACCTTTATTTAACTTGGCAAGTCGGTTAAGAACAAATTCTTATTTTCAATGACGGCCTAGGAACAGTGGGTTAACTGCAACCTTTCGGTTACTAGTCCAACGCGTTAACCACTAGGCTACCCTGCCACCCCAACCTAGCCTGCCGCCCCAACCTACCGAGTAGTGAAATGTATTCTGTTGCACTAACCAATAACACTGAACATTGATACAAACTCAGAGGAATAACGTGTGGAGTTAGATGTAGGGACAGCTAGATAGGGACAGCTAGATAGGGACAGCTAGATAGGGACAGCTAGATAGAAACACATCAAACAGGATTTTCATGATTCAGGTATAATGGCAAGGTAACAATGACGTTGTGTATTCATACACATTGCACGAACGGACATGTGAGTTACAATGACGTTGTGTGTATTCATAGACATGAGTAACAGGAAGAAGAGCTATGATGTTATTAACATGACAAAACAGAGGCCTAACATGACATTACATGTCTGGTCTGTGGCACTGACGGAAACATAGCGATAAATAAAAAAACTGTTAAAATAAAGTCGTGTTGAGTGAGGGTAGAACAAAAAAGATTTCAGGCTTTTTGTGAAGACGTGGAGAAAAGCACTTCAGAAAACGCGAGGAGTTTGAGTCTGATGATGGTAAAAGACTGAACCCTTGAACCTGCCTGTGATTTCAATCTCTGTATAGAGAGCCTGTCAGAACACAGTAAGATCCTGCCTTCGCTTCTCAAAAGAACCGCTGCCTGTCTGCTGCAGACAATAATAGCACCACAATTTGGCTTCGTTGTTTAAAAAAAGATAAATGTTTCTATTAAGATTCATATTTCCTATGTATGCCTCATTTCTCATACCATTTGTCAGATAACCACCAAGATAAAGTATTACTACTTTCTGGAAATTCTTAAAACAATAAAACCTGCCCATAAGCATTTTATTGCAGATTATTGGCATGCTAGTTGAGTGGAGTTACGGATAAAAAGGTTCAACTGGCATTGACTTTTACTTTTATTAATACCTTCGTGCAAATGAGAAGTGGGCTGAGGCACTAGGAGAGAAGTTTCTGGGGCTGTCTTGAGGACTCGTTCCTGTTGTTCAGAGAGGAAGCAGAGAAACAAGGGGAGATTACAAGTCATTAAAGGAAACATTCCAGAAACCTGAGACAAAAGCATTATCAATTAATCAAGGAAATAATAATACTAAGCCTACAGCATAGAATCAAACCTATATTAGGACTTGGTCGTTTTTTTCTAAATAAGAAAGTGTAATAAGCCAGCATAGATAAAACACATTTCTTCATCAATTTACTCTCAGCTATTGTACTTTACACAGCATTTTAGATTTTATTGTGTTTCATTGGCTCTTATCTGAAGGAGCTTAATCTAGGAAGACTGAAATGGGACTCTCTCAAATGGGACTGATCTGCTTGAAGCAGTAATTACGTAATCTTAATAATACTTCCACATTGCAGCTCATCGGCTTGGATTTATCAGGAGAAACACATGAGTAACGGCACAATTCTTTTTTTTTTATATAAAATGTTTTTTTTTGGTGTCCGATACCTATTCTGATTTCTGGGGGGGCAAAACTTGCCGATATGTTTTACAGCAGGGAAATTAAAAAGTGTAATTTTTCCAGTGGTGGGAAAAGTACCTAATTGTCATACTTGAGTAAAAGTATAGATACCTTAACAAAGTTACTCAAGTTAAAGTTACCCAGTAAAATACTACTTGAGTAAAAGTCTAAAAATGTTTCTTATAAGATTCATATTTCCTATGTATTCCACATTCTCATGCCATTTTTCAGATAACCACAAAGATTTAGTATAAATTACTTTCTGGAAATAAATAAAACCTGCCCATAAGCATTTTATTGCTGACTATTGGCAGCAATAAATATTTAAATATACTTCAGTATCAAAAATAAATGTAATTACACTTAAGTATCAAAAGTAGAAGTAAAAGTGTAAATCATTTCAAATTCCTTATATTAAGCAAAGTAGACAGCACCATTTTATTGTTTTTAGCCAGGGGCACACTCAGAGATTATTTACAAAAGATGCATGTGTGTTTATTGAGTCCCCCCAGACCATAGGCAGTAGGGATGACCACGTGTTATCTTGAGAAGTGAGGGAATTTCACAATTTTCCTGTCATGCTTAGTATTCAAAATGTAACACGTACTTTGGGTTGTCAGGAAAAAATGTATAGAGTAAAAAGTACAATATTTTCTTTAGGAATGGAGTAAAAGTATGGAGTAAGAGTAAAAGTTGTCAAAAAAATAAATAGTAAAGTAAAGTTCAGATATCCCCAAAAACTACTTAAGTGTACTTTAAATATTTTTACACCACTGAATTTTTCCACACTGAATTCTCATAAATTGCCATCCAAAAGAGCAATTGTCCAATAACTATGCTTCAAATTTCTATTTCATACATTGTGACAATGACATGAGAATGGCCGCAAATGTTCAGAAAAGCAAGAGAAAATCCACTTTTTTATCCTATTAATTGTATATCGGTGGAGTTATCAGCTACTGTAAGAGTAGCCTTTAGGCTAATACCGTAGTCTAAATAGCTATGTTAACACAATGGCGTTATTCAAACAAAGACAGTCTAGGTGAAGACATCTGGCTATAAAAGACATTTACAACAGTCCATAAGATGGTAGTTAGACCTTAGCTAACAGTTGCTAATATTTGGAGTCTTGGGGTTTTATTGCAGAACTTGAAGTCCTATAGGGAGGCCCTCCAAATCATCCCTCCATCTCTCAAATCGCACCATCCATATGGACAGCATCCACTTATTACCCACAGGCCTACTGTTCTGTGGTCCTGCCTCAGGCTATTGAACACATCAAACTGGGGGGCTTTCCCCAACGACAGCAACTAGGCCTTGTGTTCCCTCAGCAATAAGGTAAAGAACCAACCCTTCGTCCAACATGAATTAACCACAATTAACTCTGTAGCCAAAGGCTGGAGTAAACAGTTAATTAACTTAGGGCATCGATGGCAACCCCTGAGACAAATCTGATGATAGCGAGAGGGAACAGGGAGAGGCTGGTTACATGGTGATGTCACCTGTTTAATTGTGGTGTAATTTAATTATAGCTGATGAGCGTAGATCAGTAAATCACCAGGATGTAAATATCCAGTGAAAATCTCACTTTAAAAGTTCATATTCTTTTATAGTTCTATATATATATATATATATATATATATATATATATATATATATATATATATATATATATATATATATATATATATATTATAAACAATACAAAACATACACATACAAAAACTACATCACACAAACATCACACCTTTATGTGAACGATGGAGGATTGGCTGATTTCCAGTTTGAGTATACATTTTTAAAGATAATTGATGAGAAGAGTATTGTCCAACCTATCGGAGATCTCACTGCACCCTCATATGTCATGTCTTGACGGACAGACAAATTAAAAGTAAATTTACATTGCAATACCTCAGACATCCATCTTTCCAACTCCACCCATAACTTTAGAATTTTGTAACGTTCCCAGAAGGCATGAATTATTAAGTCATTAGTAGTTTTAAACTTCAGACATGTTTCTGCCGTTGTGCTGTAGAATTTGTGAATTTTGTCTTTTGTATAATACATATTCTATACATGAATTTATAATGGATTAAGCATTAATTTTCTTTAACTGTAATATTGTTAGTTGTCTTGCAAAATTCCCTCCATCTTGTGCCAAAATCAGTTATTTTTTAATCTTGGTTCAAATAGTTCATATTTTTTTCTAAGAGATTGTCTATTGTATAGACTTGAGGGGAAGGTTTTCTATAGCTTACCTATCATATCAATATCCTTTTCTGACTTTAATAGGATTTCCTCAAGAATGCGCTGATGCCCAAAATATTTTAAAAGACAAAGTAACTGTACAGTGACAATCTCACTTTTAAAAGTTCACATTCTGTTAACTCATACCCAAATAATGTTGTTGACTTGTTCTGTATTTGTGGGCAAAGCACACACTTCAAAAACCCCACCTCAAACTTGTATCTTAAACAAATGCTTGATATTTCCTCATAGAACATGATAGCACCTTGGCTGAGTTCGCCAATCAGCGGGCTTCTTTCAATAATATTTTTATTGACCGATATACGCACCATTCTGTTGTTTGGGTATGCCCACACCATTCAAACACATATAAAAATGTTTTTTAACATACTTAATTACCAATTTTAGTAACCCTCGTTCAGATCAGAAAATGGATGGTCTTGAGGTTGCATGGGTAGATATACTTCTTCCTAAATGTCATCCTATACTTGTTGGTGTGTGCTATCGGCCTCCTAAACAGAATCATTTCTATGATTTACTTGAATCTAATTGCTGTGATCACAATGTATTTGCTGATAGAGAATGTATTCTGTATGATTTTAATACAAATGTGCAGTTTTCACCCAAGAAAAATATGAGTAAATGCCCTGTATATCTTTAATCAGTTATTTGGACTAAAACAACTGCTTGTTGAGCCAACCCAGGTGTGTATTGACAGTAAATCAACTTTGGATTTGATTATTGTATCAGATCAAGAGAACGTCTGTCAGTCAGGAGTCTTAAATATTGGTTTTAGTGATCATATGGTAACCTACTGTACCCGTAAGACATCCAAAATGCTACTAGAGCCAGGTAATAAATACATGAAGGTACGGTCTATGAAAAAATACTCAATGTCTGTAGAAGTACTTGTTATTTTGGATTGGTCTCATGTACTAAACTGTGATGATTTTGATCAAGCTTTGTATCTTTTTAAAGATCTGTTTATGTCTGCACTCGACTCTGGCTTCAATGAAACAAATTTGAATCAAACAGCGGTCAGGGAAATGGATCACTTCCAAGATCTTAGACCTCATAAGGAAAAGGGATCGCCACCTGGCCAGATTCAGAAGGACAAATCTACAACAAGATTATGATGGTTATATTAACTGTAGAAACCAGGCAAGATACAAAATGGATAAGGGCAAATTCCAACATTATATAGATGCCGTTAATGACAACTTACATTAGCCTCAAACTGTGGGAAATGTTAAAGGACATTGGCTCAAAAACTTCCCATAAGGTAAAGGCCTGGATATGGATGATGTTTTATGTTATGACCAGGCAAAGGTTGCAAATTATTTTAACACATTTTTTACCACTATAGCCTAATCTCTGGTTAAGAAGTTATCCACCTGCTCTGGACACTACGGCCAGTCTTTCATTAACAACTTTTACCACAGCAAAGGTATCACAAATGATTTGTTTCAGCTGTGCATGGTAACAGAGGACAAAGTTTCCAACCTACTATGCTTAATGAGCACAAACAAAGCAACTGTGCTGGATAACCTTCCTGCAAGATTCATAAAGGATAGTGCTTGTGTCACTGCTAAAATGATAATGCATATTGTAAACCTTTATTAGTAGTGGTACATTTCCCAAGGATCTCAAAACAGCCCGGGTGGTTCCACTCCACAAGAAGAGCAGGAAAACAAATGTAGGAAACTACAGGCCTGTGTCAATACCCCTTTGAGTACCGCAGGGATACATTTTAGGGCCTCTCTTATTTCTTATATACGTTAATGATATGCCAGATACAGTAAACTCCTGCTTTATGCTGATGATTCAGCCATACTGGTATCAGGGACGGATGCAGTTTACATAGTAAGGAATAAGGAATTGCATTTTGTTAGAGATTGGTTGTCTGACAACAAATTGTCACTACATTTGGGAAAAACCTAATTGATTTTGTTTGGTACAAAACGTAGATTGCTTAGCTGACAAGATAACGGTAAATTGTACAGGCAAGGAGATTGGATATAAAACAAGTGTATCTTATCTTTGTGCATCCCTAGATCAATCCCTTTCTGGAGACCTGATTACTGCTGCAAAAAAAATCTAAAATGGAGAAGAAATGTATATCGTAACACTAGATATTTTACCATTCATGTTAAGAAACTGATTGTCTCAACCTTGATTCAGTGTCATTTTGATTATGCCTGCTCTACTTGGTATAGTGGGTTACCAAAAAGATGAAAAAGAATGCAGGTCATGCAAAATAATGTTATCAGGTATATGCTGAATGTCCCCTCTAGGACCCACATAAGGGTCCAGGAGTTCCGGGAGGGGGGCTTGTTGCATTTGGAATCCAGAGGGAACCAACTTAAATCATATGTTTGACATCTTAAATGATCGTACCCCAGGTTAGATGAAAAACCACATTGATAGGGTCTATAACCAACACAGTCCCAATACCAGAGCTAGTGTTAGGTCTTGTAAAATCTCAAGAGTAAAAAGTACTGCGAGGAGCACGTTTTTCCATACAGGCATTTGTCTATGGCAGTGGTTCCCAAACTTTTAAAGCCCCGTACCCTTTCAAACATTCAACATCCAGCTGCATACCCCCTCTAGCACCATGGTCAGCACAGTCTCAAATGTTTTTTCGCCATCATTGTAAGCCAGCCACACACACACACTATACAATACATTTATTAAACATAAGAATGAGTTTGAGTTTGTCGTCACAACCCGGCTCGTGGGAAGTGACAATGAGCTCTTATAGGACCAGGGCACAAATAATATAATAATAATAATCAATACTTTTGCTCTTATTTAGCCATCTTACATATAAAACCTTATTTGTTCATCAAAAATTGTGAATAACTCCCCACAGGTTAATGAGAAGGGTGTGCTTGAAAGGCTGCACATAACTCTGCAATGTTGGGTTGTATTGGAGAGAGTCTCAGTCTAAAATCATTTCCCACACACAGTCTGTGCCTCTATTTAGTTTTCATGCTAGTGAGGGCCGAGAATCCACTCTCACTTAGGTACGTGGTTACAAAGGGCATCAGTGTTTTAACAGCGCGATTTGCCAAGGCAAGAAACTCTGAGCGCAGCCCTATCCAGAAATCTGGCAGTGGCTTCTGATTAAATTAAATTTTCACAGAACCGCTTGTTGCAATTTCGATGAGATTCTCTTGTTCAGATATTGGTAAGTGGACTGGAGGCAGGGCATGAAAGGGATAACGAATCCAGTTGTTTGTGTCATACGTTTCGGGAAAGTACCTGCGTAATTGCGCACCCAGCTCACTCCGGTGCTTTGCTATATCACATTTGACATTGTCCGTAAGCTTGAGTTAATTTGCACACAAAAAAACATACAATGATTGTCCTTGTTAATGCAGACAGCTCCAACTTCTTAATCATAGCCTCAATTTTGTCCCGCACATTGAATATAGTTGCGGAGAGTCCCTGTAATCCTAAATTCAGATCATTCAGGTGAGAAAGAAACATCACCCAGATAGGCCAGTCGTGTGAGAAACTCGATATCATGCAAGCAGTCAGACAAGTGAAAATGTGAAAAAGAAAATTGTCAGTAAAGAATTTTAAGCTCGTCTCTCAATTCCAAAAAACGTGTCAATACTTTGCCCCTTGATAACCAGCACACTTCTTCTGTACGTTGTAAAAGCGTTACATGGTCGCTGCCCATATCATTGCATAATGCAGAAAACACACGAGAGTTCAGGGGCCTTAACAAAGTGAACCATTTTCACTGTAGTGTCCAAAACGTCTTTCAAGCTGTCAGTCATTCCCTTGGCAGCAAGAGCCTCTCGGTGGATGCTGCAGTGTACCCAAGTGCTTCTCTGATAGAGTTCAGGGTGTCAAATCGGAGGGCCTGTTGTCCGGGTCTCTGGCAGTCTATCGGGGTGCCACAGGGTTCAATTCTTGGGCCGACTCTCTTCTCTGTATATATCAATGATGTCGCTCTTGCTGCTGGGGAGTCTCTGATCCACCTCTACGCAGACGACACCATTCTGTATACATCTGGCCCTTCTTTGAACACTGTGTTAACAACCCTCCAGACGAGCTTCAATGCCATACAACTCTCCTTCCGTGGCCTCCAACTGCTCTAAAATACAAATAAAACTAAAAACATGCTCTTCAACCGATCGCTGCCTGCACCTGCCCGTCCGTCCAGCATCCCTACTCTGGACGGTTCTGACTTAGAATATGTGGACAACTACAAATACCTAGGTGTCTGGTTAGACTGTAAACTGTAAACTGTAAACAAACATCTCCAATCCAAAGTTAAATCTAGAATTGGCTTCCTATTTCGCAACAAAGCATCCTTCACTCATGCTGCCAAACATACCCTCGTAAAACTGACCAATCCACCGATCCTCGACTTCGGCGATGTCATTTACAAAATAGCCTCCAATACCCTACTCAATAAATTGGATGCAGTCTATCACAGTGCCATCCGTTTTGTCACCAAAGCCCCATATACTACCCACCACTGCGACCTGTACGCTCTCGTTGACTGGCCCACGCGTCATACTCGTCGCCAAACCCACTGGCTCCAGGTCATCTACAAGACCGTGCTAGGTAAAGTCGCCCCTTATCTCAGCTTGCTGGTCACCATAGCAGCACCCACCTGTAGCACGCGCTCCAGCAGGTATATCTATCTGGTCACCCCCAAAGCCAATTCCTCCTTTGGCCGCCTCTCCTTCCAGTTCTCTGCTGCCAATGACTGGAACGAACTACAAAAATATCTGAAACTGGAAACATTTATCTGCCTCACTAGGTTTAAGCACCAGCTGTCAGAGCAGCTCACAGATTACTGCACCTGTACATAGCCCATCTATAATTTAGCCCAAACAACTACCTCTTCCCCTACTGTATTTATTTATTTATTTAGCTCCTTTGCACCCCATTATTTATATTTCTACTTTACACATTCTTCCACTGCAAATCTACCATTCCAGTGTTTTACTTGCTATATTGTATTTACTTCGCCACCATGGCCTTTTTTTTGCCTTTACCTCCCTTATCTCACCTCATTTGCTCACATTGTATATAGACTTATTTTCTACTGTATTATGACTGTATGTTTGTTTTACTCCATGTGTAACTCTGTTGTTGTATGTGTCGAACTGCTTTGCTTTATCTTGGCCAGGTCGCAATTGTAAATGAGAACTTGTTCTCAACTTGCCTACCAGGTTAAATAAAGGTGAAATAAAAATAAATAAAATGGCGTCGGGAGCCACTGCTTGCACGCACGTTATCACTTCACTATGTCTCCCTGTCATGGCTTTTGCGCCATCAGTACAGATACCAACACATCTTGACCACCATGGATGTCACAAAGCTGTCCAGTACTTTAAAAAATATCCTGTCCTCTTGTCCTGGTTTCCAGTGGTTTGCAGAAGAGGATGTATTCTTTAATTGACCCCCTATAAACGTAACATGTGCCAGGCCCGCCACGTCTGTTGACTCATCCAGCTGTAACGCATATAATTCACTGGCTTGTATGCAAAGCAGTAATTGTTTCAAAACATCTCCTGCCATGTCACTGATGCATCGTGAAACAGTGTGAAGAAGACATTGTCTGTATAGTTTTATTGGCCTTTGGACCCAGCATTGTCCCAGCCATATCCGCGGCAGCAGGAAGAATTAAGTCCTCCAAAATAGTATGGGGCTTGCCTGTCCTAGCCACTCGGTAGCTCACCATATAAGACGCTGCTAGACCCTTTTTATTAATGGTATCTGTTGCTTTTATACACGTCTTACTACTTTGAAAGCCTTAATTCTCCCTAAAAAACCTCCCGTGGCTTATTTTTCAAATTCGCATGTTTTGATTCTAAATGTACTAGTGAAGGTCTCATCGAGTTGTGAGATAGTACTTTTGCACATATAACACACCGTGGCTGAGGAAAGGCACTACTCCAAATAAAAGTGAACCCCAAATCAATGTAGTTCATCATATTTGGCTGCATCAGATTCACAACTGTCAGTGTCCATGCCAGCTGGGCTAACAACAAATGTAGAATTACTGATGCTAGCATTGGATGTGCTCGTGGCAGCAGAACAACTTGCGTCGTCGACAGGTGCAGGTGTAGTACTGCTGGTAGTAGCAGTACTACCAATAGAGCTGGTATGTGTCTTACTTTTTTTTAACCAATTATACATTTTCGAGCAAACGGAATGAGCAGCAGCTACACATTTGGCTACTTACGGACCGTTAGTGGAATTCCTTCTGAGAGAGTAACAGTTAATGTGATTGGATGTTAATTATTTGACTAGGCTACCTGTATTTGACATTGTGTTGTTATTTTGCTGAACATTTTAAACATTTAAATAAACATTTTGGCAGTGAAACGAGGCTCCTCAGGCGAGAAAAAAACCTCACCCAAATGTATAGCCCCGTTGGAAAATATAAATGGACTGTTTGAAAAAAATATTTTTTTTTTATAATGTGGATCACATTTTTATTTGGCGTACCCCAATGGCATTGCGCGTGTACCCCAGTTAGGGAATAACTGGACTATGGAATAGCCTTCCCTTGGAGATCAAGCAAAGAAAAAGAAAAAATCTTCTCTAAGTAAGAGAAACCACTACACTGCCCCGTGTGCCCCTACTGCTTGTCAGGTGTATTTATTTGAAGGATCAGTATGATGTGCAATTAATAGATTGTTTTAATGTGAAATGAATATGGTTGATTTTTAAGGTTAGGGAGAAGTGCAGTAAACAGTGCTACTTTTTAGGATGTTAATATAAATTAATGTATTTATGGTTGTTTGTAATTTCGTCTTGCCTTTTAATCATTATGTTTTATTGTTTTTACCATCGAGGACCACTTTGGAAACCAGCATTTTAATTAATACTTTCAAGTGATATCCTCTGGGTCCACATTTTGTTGTATATGTCTGTTACCCAAAATAGGTCAAGTCCATTCTTCGATATGAATCGTATTTAGTCCAATTTTAATAGCAATGTAGACACAGGATAATACTGATGAATCTTATGTGTTTAGAGAAAAGACGCTGGGATTGCTTTGATAAACAGCAGCAGTCGTAATAGAGTATACCGAGCAGATTTAAATCTAAATTTAATGCCATTTAGAAATCATATGTGAAAAACAATCACTAATGATCCAACATTCTTAATAGGAAAAAAAGCTATTTTCATGAAGAAGAACAGTGAACAAAATGTAAAATTACAGTGGGTAATGTTGACACACTCTCCAGCTTGGCTATCAACGAAATGCCAAAACAACTGCGACAGGCTGCAACAATGTACAGTAACTAACACCTACTGTACTCCTAACATGAGAACTGGAAACAATGCTCTTACCGAATGTACATGCACCTGCAATACGTCTGTGCCAGCCAGTAAAGTTCTCCCAAAGTTCAACATTGTTATTACCGTCACTATTTCTTACATAGTTCATTTTAAGGACCGAGTTCTCTAGCAAGGTTAGAAAGTCTGACTGCGCAAATGGAGGGCCATTATCAGTGATTGGCCTGTCAGGAAATAAAACGCCCAAGCTGGAATAAATGAAGTCCACCCTCCCCTCTTTGCGCTCCTGTGCATTTCCTTCCTGAGGCCCGCCACTTCAGGATCCATTACAATCACAATCACAGCTGGCTCCAATGTCCTCGCTCCGATAGCACAGCACACTCACCCTTTTAAACCATGGCATCAGAGACTGGCCTTTAGAAAGGCAGTAGCACTAAACGTTGACAATGAAAAAGTATTTTTGCCGTTGAAGACAGGTTGCTAACATTTGAGACACTTGTGTGTTGTTGTGGCAAAGGTTCACAGAGAGAGACCGAGGATGATCTTGTGGGTGGCTAATGAACCACAAAGAGACTGCACTTCAGACACATGGTTTTTCCAGACTTCTTCATTTACCCACAGACAATGGCCTTCATTCAGGGATAGAACACTCTGGCCAAACAAAGCCACTTAGCATGCGAGCAAGCACAACAACATTAATTATGTCTGTCACTCATTGGGGCACTTCACACACATCAAAACAGATGCCTGTACAAAGATAATGGGCACACGCGCACACACACACACACACACACACACACCTTACCTGTATGTGATGAGAGGGGGGAGTGAGGTCGCGCAAGCACTGAAGACTGCCCACTTCCTATCAGGCTTTTTCTGTTGCTCGTCCTGCAGCTATGAAAACAGACAGTAAGAGGTTAGACAGCTAAACAGGGAGAGCGAGACAAAGCCAGCCAGTCACTCACAGTGCTTTATTATCTAAGTAAACATGCCAGATGTAATCATAGCTACTTAACATGCACTACACATTCCACTGCACATAGTTCACTTACATCCACAAAAATGACTTCCAGTGCAAAGACATGGAAACTCTTTTCAACCTTTTTCCCACATTCTTGCATTCATATAGGTTTGCACTTGGAGTACGATGAAGTTGCCCTAGATGCCATTCTTCCCCAGGGGAAGGCTAGTACTGGAGCAGAATAAGGTGACCCTACACCTGTAGGGAACGTCTACCTGGAGCTTTGCAATTCCACATTATACGATTCTAGAGGCCCAGATCTATTCTATAGGCCAAAGTGACCCACCAGATCTATTCTATATGCCAATGTGACCCACCAGATCTATTCTATAGGCCAATCCGCCACGGAAGGTACCACCAGATCTTCTATATCATCCACCAGATTTCTCCTATATGCCAATGTGACCCACCAGATCTTTCCTATAGGCCAATCCTGCCACAGCCAGCAGGATCCATTAAACATCATATAAATCCCCCAGCACTCAACGACCAGGCCGTCTCAGCAACATGAGTACTGTAACTGATTAATGATAATAGTCCTCATTAGCACCTCTGATTAGCCAGAGGATGGGCCTTTTCTGTGGATTATTAAACACAGCACTCAAGACCTGATTCTACACCCGGAGGAAGCTAAAAATACTGCACTGGTGGTAGAGAGCAAATTCAGTTAACAGGGACTCATGTAGAAAGAAAGGTAAGTGCTGATTCTATTTGCATATTCAGTGAAGACAAAAAAGTGTAATAGGTCTAGTTAACAATAGTTTTAAAAGATGGATTGTTCTGCTTACTCAATGAAAAAAGGCAGCAGTGGGTGTTGTCAATGAAAACAACTATTGTAGCCACTCCCTGAATCATTAGACAAATCAAACTGGACTTTGACTAATATGCACATTGCTCACCAAATAAACATTGAACAGCAAAAATCGTTGCCTGGCTACCCAAACTCCTTGCTCCGGCCAAACGCTACGCCACGGACAATGTTAGTTTCTTCTCCTCAATGAGTCTGGATCTGAGTAACACCCCAACAATTTTCGAGAATGGAAATCCATTCTAGACTGTCTGATTAGTCCCAGAAACCGACAGGTTAGGCCAGAGCCAGAATACGTGTCGGTAAAGCAGCATTTCGAAAATTCGTCATTGGCTTGGATACTCTGATTGGTTAGAGATGATCCAATCGCACAAGACTTTTGTACAACACCCCTCATTTTAACATCACCACAAAAAACTACAATGATGGCTGTCTCAGACTGAAGTATGTAGCCAATGATAGAGCAGCAGAAAAATTCAGTTTGAGTCGGCAGGCGACAAAAATCGCTCTTCAATAGCATGACAGTAAATATATGCCTACAAACATTTCATAAACAACTGTTAGTAATTTTCTTTGGCCTGGCATACCGTCCTCTGCAACGTTTCCACAATCTGTACCACTTATGGTTGCCAGAATCCTGCATCCCATTCACTCTAGGTATTCAAACTATGCTCTCCTCAGTTCCAACAATGTTCATATTCTCCATTAAAACACATGGAAGCTTCCAACTCCTTAGTCCAGGTGTAACAGTGGTACTAATAAAACATTTTACTTCTATAGCAGTTTGGAAAACATTAAAATCCCTTCAGAGACATCAATAAGAGAAGTGAAAAATATATATATTATTAAATCATATCCATAAAAAGTGTCCCTTAAAGAGCATCTTGCTTGGGTGACAGCCTCAGGAGGAAATGAAGGACAGACCGGTGCCGGGTACAGTAGCTATCTAATGTCACGCTAAGTGCTGACAAAGCAGATCCTCTTATTTAGCCGGGCTTAGGTAGCAAAGACGTAACACTAGCCTCAATCCATTCTGACAAAGCACTTTAGCCTACTGCTACCGAGCGGAAGAATTGGGATGCCTATTGTGTATTTTGTAAATCGCAACATCTGATGACTTTGATATTACTCACATTAGTAATTAATTCATGTTTTTATTGTGACTCATAAGGGTGGGATATTTTGAATCACAACAGGGGAGTTCAGTCATTTACACAGGAAAAGGTTTGAAGGAACAATTGCTCCATCACTCAATCTCAGTGGAAAATGGACTTGGGAATGTACAATGTTTCAATCTTCAGAGAACATGAATTGAACATATACTGAAGGAAAAAAAACGGCAACAACTACAAAGATTTTACTGAGTTACAGTTCAAAAGGAAATCAGTCAATTAAAATGAATTCATTAGGTCCTAATCTATAGATTTCACATGACTGTGCAGCGCCACAGCCACAGGTGGCAGCCACAGGTGGGCCTGGGAGGGCATAGGCCCACTCACTAACAGGGATGTAAACAAATTTGTGCACAAAATTTGAGAAACTTTATGTGCCTATGGAAAATGTTTGGGAAATTTTATTTCAGCTCATGAAAAATGGAACACTTTACATGTTGAGTTTATATATTTGTTCAGTATATATTTCACTACAGACTTCAATACCCACATCACACTGCAATATATAGACTATGTGCCTTTCCCAAAGGGCACAGTCTGAAAATACCTCATTCTTAAAAACATTCACTGCAAGGTCGGACCTCAATGAGACTGTCTGTGATTGTGTAACCTCCTGCTCAGCAGAGAGCCATGTCGATTCACATCACATTAAGCTGACATTGAGGCACATTTCATACATTGTACTGTAGCCATGACTAGATCTTGTCCCTTGCAGTGTTTCAGGATAGGAGCTGAGGCTTTGCTAGAAAGTATGACGCAGTGTGTCACATCATGGCTAGAGGACTATGTAGTTTCATAGAGGCAGAGATAGAGTTGTAGAAGCAGGCTGTGTGTGTGTTTCACAGGTGTAGATGCGCACATGCACACAAACTGGCATTCTGTCAGGTCCCTGGCGAGGCAGCTGCTACAGGTGACATTGCAGAGCCCTTGGTGCTCTGATCTTAATGCTCTCTCAGTGAGGAGGCACTTTCATGTGAAAAGACTGCATTAGGTGTGCATCAGGCATTCACATTGTTCACTTCTCCTCTGAACACTAGAAAATGTTAATGCTCAAGCATTCTCAACATATAATGGAGTTCCAAATCGGCCCTTAGCACCTAAAACTTTACATACAGTTGAAGTCGGAAGTTTACATACACCTAAGCCAAATACATTTAAACTCAGAGCTTCACAATTCCTGACATTTAATCCTAGTAGAAATTCCGTCTTAGGTCATTTAGGATCACCACTTTATTTGAAGAATGTGAAATGTCAGAATAATAGTAGAGAGAATGATTTATTTCAGCTTTTATTTATTTCATCACATTCCCAGTGGGTCAGAAGTTTACATACACTCAATTACTATTTCATAGCATTGCCTTTAAATTGTTTAACTTGGGTCAAACGTTTTGGGTAGCCTTCCACAAGCTTCCCACAATAAGTTGGTGAATTTTGGCCATTCCGCCTGACTGAGCTGGTGTAACTGAGTCAGGTTTGTAGGCCTCCTTGCCCGCAAACGCTTTTTCAGTTCTGCCCACAAATGTTCTACAGGATTGAGGTCAGGGCTTTGTGATGGCCACTCCAATACCTTGACTTTGTTGTCCTTAAGCCATTTTGCCACAACTTTGGAAGTTTGCTTGGGGTCATTGCCCATTTGGAAGACTCATTTGCGACCAAGCTTTAACTTCCTGACTGATGTCTTGAGATGTTGCTTCAATATATCCACATAATTTTCCATCCTCATGATGCCATCTATTTTGTGAAGTGCACCTGTCCCTCCTGCAGCAAAGCACCCCACAACATGATGCTGCCACCCTCGTCCTTCACGGTTGGGATGGTGTTCTTCGGCATGCAAGCCTCCCCTTTTTCCTCCAAACATAACGATTATCATTATGGCCAAACAGCTCTATTTTTGTTTCATCAGACCAAAGGACATTTCTCCAAAATGTATGATCTTTGTCACCACGTGCAATTGAAAACCGTAGTCTGGCTTTTTATGGCGGTTTTGGAGCAGTGGCTTCTTCCTTGCTGAGCGGCCTATCAGGTTATGTCGATATAGGACTCTTACTGTGGGATAGAGATACTTTTGAACCCATTTCCTCCAGCATCTTCACAAGGTCCTTTGCTGTTGTTCTGGGATTGATCTGGAACTTTTCGCACCAAAGTACGTTCATCTCTAGGAGACCGAACCAGTCTCCTTCCTGATTGGTATGACGGGTGCATGATCCCATTGTGTTTATACATGCGTACTATTGTTTGCACAGATGAACGTGGTACCTTCAGCCGTTTGGAAATTGCTCCCAAGGATGGAACAGACTTGTAAAGGTCTATAATATTTTTTATGAGGTTTTGGCTGATTTCTTTTGATTTTCCCATGATGTCAAACGAAGAGGCACTGAGTTTGAAGGTAGGCCTTGAAATACATACATAGGTACACCTCCAATTGACTCAAATGATGTCAATTAGCCTATCAGAAGCTTCTAAACCCATGACATCCTTTACTGGAAGCTGTTAAAATGCACAGTCAACTTAGTGTTTGTAAACTTCTGACCCACTGGAATTGTGACACAGTGAATTATAAGTGAAATAATCTGTCTGTAAACAATTGTCTGAAAAATTACTTGTGTCATGCACAAAGTAGATGTCCTAACCGACTTGCCAAAACTATAGTTTGTTAAAACTTCTTATGGCTGCAGGGGCAGTATTGAGTAGCTTGGAAGAAAGGTGCACAGAGGTGCCCAGAGTAAACGTCCTGATCCTCAGTCATAGTTGCTAATATATGCATATTATTAGTAGTATTGGATAGAAAACACTCTGAAGTTTCTAAAACTGTTTGAAATATGTCTGTGAGTATAACAGAACTCATATGGCAGGCAAAAACTTGAGAAAAAATCCAAACAGGAAGTGGAAATTCTGAGGCTGGTCGATTTTCAACCAAGATCCTATTGAAATCACAGCGAGATATGGATGAGTTTGCACTTCCTACGGCTTCCACTAGATGTCAACAGTCTGTAGAACCTTGTCTGATGCCTCTACTGTGAAGGGAGTAGAGAGGGGAATTAGTCAGGTCTGCCATGACCTGACCATTCTTTGACCATGCGCATTCACATGAGAGGGAGCTCTGTTCCATCGCACTTCTGAAGTCAATGTAATTCTCCGGTTGGAACGTTGTTAAAAACATTCTAAAGATTGATTAAATACATCGTTTGACATGTTTCTACTGACTGTTACGGAACTTTTGGACATTTCGTCAGCTTTTAGTGAACGCGCTTCCTGACGTTGGATTTGTTTACCAAACACGCTACAAAAATAGCTATTTGGACATTACCGAACAAAACAAACATTTCTTGTGGAAGTGGGAGTCCTGGGAGTGCATTCCGACGAAGATCAGCAAAGGTAAGTGAAGATTTATAATGCTTTTTATGAGTTTTGTTGACTGCCCATTTTGGCGGGTAACTGTATGGCTTGCTTTTGTGGCTGAACGCTGTTTTCAGATTATTGAATATTGTGTTTTGCTGTAAAGCTTTTTGAAATCTGACACAGCGGTTGCAATAAGAACAAGTGTATCTTTAATTCTATGTAAAACATGTATCTTTCATCAAAGTTTATGATGAGTATCTGTTATTTGACGTGGCTCTCTGCAATTTCTCCGGATATTTTGGAGGCATTTCTGAACATGGCGCCAATGTAAACTGAGGTTTTTGGATATAAATATGAACTTAATCGAACAAGACATATATGTATTGTGTAACATGAAGTCCTACGAGTGTCATCTGATGAAGATCAAAGGTTAGTGATTAATTTGATCTCTATTTGTGCTTTTTGTGACTCCTCTCTTTGGCTGAAAAAATGGCTGAATTTTTCTCTGAGTTGGTGGTGACCTAACATAATCGTTTGTGGTGCTTTCGCTGAAAAGCCTATTTGAAATCGGACACTTTGGTGGGATTAACAACAAGATTACCTTTAAAATGGTATAAAATACATGTATGTTTGAGGATTTTAATTATGAGATTTCTGTTGTTTGAATTTGGCACCCTGCACTTTCACTGGCTGTTGTCATATCATCCCGTTAACGGGATTGCAGCCATAAGAAGTTAACAAGAAATTTGTGGGGTGGTTGAAAAACAAGTTTTAATGACTTCAACCTAAGTGTATGTAAACTTCCGACTTCAACTGTAGATCTGAAAAGCTTGGTAGAAGCAATATCTCCATCTTACCCTCCAATATAGACTAGGTGCAATTATACACATATTGAATAATCCAATCCAACAATTTGAGATCTATGGCAAGTGGCTAGTAGTAGATTTGGAATGCAGTCTATGAATATGTCTCTGTCAGAGACGGGATGAAGCCTTAGTGCTGCTAGACGACAGTGCAATAAGCACACAGTGTAATGACTAATCTAACTCGGAACAGATTCTATTCAGCCACAAATCTCAGAGAAATTGAAGGAAAAGGACAAAAGCTCAGAATCATGGTTGTCATGGCTCCAAAGTTTTATAAGAACAAACGTAGGAACTGGAAAACCTTGTTATTTTCAAAGAACACTCAGACTACAGTAGATTACTAGTATTTAGTATTTTATTAGGATTGCCATTAGCTGTTGCCAAGGCAGCCGCTACTCTTCCTGGGGTCCAAACAGGAACAAAGCAACACATTACAATATACCCATTTACAATATCAAATGTACAATATTACAATGTGTGAGTGTGTGTGTCTCTTCACAGTCCGTGTTCCAACGTGAGGTGTTGTTTTTTAAAATAGATTTTCCTACTAGCTTGAAGTTACCCGATGTGGAAGAGAGTTTCATGTAGTCATTTAGTACATTTCCCAGCCTCTGTTTTGGACTTAGGGACTGTGAAGAGACCTCTGGTGGCATGTCTTGAAGTTTAAATAATGATTAGTTACTAATAATAAATCAAATAAACTTTCTATGTTATGTGTTTTTTATTGACATCTCAAAACACTGTTACAAAGGCACTAACTACACTGCACAAAAAAATAAAGGGAACACTTAAAAAACTCAATGTAACTCCAAGTCAATCACACTTCTGTGAAATCAAACTGTCCACTTAGGAAGCAACACTGATTGACAATAAATTTCACATGCTGTTGTGCAAATGGAATAGACAACAGGTGGAAATTATAGGCAATTAGCAAGACACCCCCAATAAAGGAGTGGTTCTGCAGGTGGTGACCACAGACCACTTCTCAGTTCCTATGCTTCCTGGCTGATGTTTTGGTCACTTTTGAATGCTGGCGGTGCTTTCACTCTAGTGGTAGCATGAGACGGAGTCTACAACCCACACAAGTGGCTCAGGTAGTGTAGCTCATCCAGGATGGCACATCAATGCGAGCTGTGGCAAGAAGGTTTGCTATGTCTGTCAGCGTAGTGTCCAGAGCATGGAGGCGCTACCAGGAGACAGGCCAGTACATCAGGAGACGTGGAGGAGGCCGTAAGAGGGCAACAACCCAGCAGCAGGACCACTACCTCCGCCTTTGTGCAAGGAGGAGCACTGCCAGAGCCCTGCAAAATGACCTCCAGCAGACCACAAATGTGCATGTGACTGCTCAAACGGTCAGAAACAGACTCCATGAGGGTGGTATGAGGGCCCGACGTCCACAGGTGGGGGTTGTGCTTACAGCCCAACACCGTGCAGGACGTTTGGCATTTGCCAGAGAACACCAAGATTGGCAAATTCGCCACTGGCGCCCTGTGCTCTTCACAGATGAAAGCAGGTTCACACTGAGCACGTGACAGACGTGACAGAGTCTGGAGACGCCATGGATAACGTTCTGCTGCCTGCAACATCCTCCAGCATGACCGGTTTGGTGGTGGGTCAGTCATGGTGTGCGGTGGCATTTTTTGGGGGGCCGCACAGCCCTCCATGGGCTCGCCAGAGGTAGCCTGACTGCCATTAGGTACCGAGATGAGAGCATCAGACACCTTGTGAGACCATATGCTGGTGCGGTTGGCCCTGGGTTCCTCCTAATGCAAGACAATGCTAGACCTCATGTGGCTGGAGTGTGTCAGCAGTTCCTGCAAGAGGAAGGTATTGATGCTATGGACTGGCCCGCCCGTTCCCCAGACCTGAATCCAATTGAGCACACCTGGGACATCATGTCTCGCTCCATCCACCAACGCCACGTTGCACCACAGACTGTCCAGGAGTTGGCAAATGCTTTAGTCCAGGTCTGGGAGGAGATCCCTCAGGGGACCATCCGCCACCTCATCAGGAGCATGCCCAGGCGTTGTATTGAGGTCATACAGGCACGTGGAGGCCACACACACTACTGAGCCTCATTTTGACTTGTTTTAAGGACATTACATCAAAGTTGGATCAGCCTGTAGTGTGGTTTTCCACTTTAATTTTGAGTGTGACTCCAAATCCAGACCTCCATGGGTTGATAAATTTGATTTCCATTGATAATTTTTGTGTGATTTTGTTGTCAGCACATTCAACTATGTAAAGAAAAAAGTATTTAATAAGAATATTTCATTCATTCAGATCTAGGATGTGTTATTTTAGTGTTCCCTTTATTTTTTTGAGCAGTGTATATAATGTGAGTTGGCCAACTCCAACTTGTCTAAATACAGTATGTGAATATTCTATAGGCTATGGGAGACCGAGGCGGGAAGAACTGGTTCACCGGCAACCCCCAATCCCCCTCAGACTTGGCCGACACACCTACCCACAGGCCGTGCGGAAAGGGGAAAGGGGGAGACCCGGTCAGGCATAACCCAGGCGACATGGGGAGATGCGGGAAACCGAGCTTGGGCGAGAGCCGAAGCCCCATCCTGGCCCAGAATCCCGCACCAAGAGAAAGACAGGGGGCATGAGCCCCCTACAACTACCTAGTGCAGAGCAGAATTTTGTTTTTGAGCACAGCCCCGCACCGGCAGCTGGCAACCCGTTAACTATCTTTCCACAGGTTCACCTACGGAAACCAATCTAAGGACCTCACTGAACCATCCAATCGGTAGTAGCGAAAGGTGGTGTGTATAAAGGGCAGGGACTTAACACGTGTTTATAACCCACACTTAATGGGAATTCCTCGCTCATGGGAAAAGAAAAAAAAAATCGCAATCCCCAAACCCTATCACAAGTAGGCTTTAGCGGGTTACCCATGCCTCTCGGCGAAGGGTAGACACGCCAATCGCCTCAGTGTGGCGCGCGTGCAGCCCCAGGCATCACAGACCTGTTATTGCTCAATCTCGTGTGGCTGAACGCTACTTGTCCCCCAAAGAAGTTGGACGCCGACCGCTCTGGCCGCATAACTAGTTTAAAGTTTATTAGTTGTCATGTCCGTTATTGGAATTAACAAAACAAAAGAGAGTGGTCATGCACCACCACCCACAGAATCGAGAAAGAGCTGTCAAATCTTTTCATGTCCGGGCGAGGTTTCCTGAGTCAAATTAAGCCGTAGGCTCCACTCCTGCTGGTGCCCTTCTGTCAATTCCTGTAAGTTTCAGCATTGCAACAATACTCCCCCCTGGAACCCAGAATCTGGTTTCTGGCGGGTCAATCTGGCGGGTCATGGGAATAAAGCCGCCGGATCGCTAGCTGGCATCGCTTATGGTCAGAACTACAACGGTATCTGATAGTCTTTAAACCGCCGACTTTCATTCTTGATTAATGAAAACATTCTTGCACCAGTCCAAGAATTTCACGTCAAGCGGCACAATATGTATGCCCCCGGCAGTCCCTCTTAACCACTGGCCCAGTTCAGAAGAAAACAATAACAAAATAGAACCAGAGTCTTTCTCCATTATTCCTAGCTGCGGTATTCAGGCCACGGTCTGCTTTGAATACTTTAAGACCCCAAGGGACACCCAGTTAAGCGTATCGCAGCTGAGAAAGGCCGTAGCTCAACTCGCGGCAGACCGTCAGCTTATACCCGAGATCCAACAGCTTTTTAACTGGAGCAACTTTAAGATGCACTATTGGATATGGAATTACCGCAGCTGCTGGCATCAAATTTGCCCACCAATGGATCCTCATTAAAGGATTTCAAGCGTACCCATTGCAATTACAGGGCCTCTAAAGAGTCCTGTATTGTTATTTTTCATCACTACCTCCCTGAGTCAGGAGTGGGTAATTTGTGTGCCTTCTGCCCTCCTTGGATGTGGTAGCTGTTTCTCAGGCTTCCTCTCTGGAATCGAACCCTGATTCCCCATTTATGAATATTATCATCTCCCAACTCTTTGCAAATGTAGGGATCATCGTCTCTCCTTACAAGCGAAAGGGGGATACCATTTCTTGCACAGTCCGAACAGTGTGATATAGTCATGGCGGACCGAGGACGTCTTCTAATGAACAAGCCAATTCATCTATTAGGGTTTATCATGACAATAAGGAAAAAGGGGCCGTCTTGTACAGATGTCTTCAAATGTGGAATGAATAGGAATTATGAAAAAAGTGCTTCCTCACAAACTATGATTTGAGCTTGTCAAACAGTTGCCATTAAGTCAGCATCGTTATGAGATGATAGACATTATAAGGGGGTCATACATTCTTATGACAAGTCCTACAACGCATTATAACCACATAATACCACAATATACTTGTTCAGACTTCCGTGGAAGAGCATTAGGTAGATACATTAACTATGGAGGGGTTTAAGATGAATATACAGTATGATGCCACACACAGTACATTCGGAAAGTATTCAGACCCCTTTTTACACATTTTGTTACGTTATAGCCTTATTCAAAAATTGCTGTAAAAAAAATGTCCCTCAAACTACACAAAATATCTCAATGACAAAGCAAAAACTGGTTTCAAAATAAAAAATGAAATATCAATAAATGTAATCAATTTTAGAATAAGGCTGTACATTACACAATTTGGAAAAAGTTAAGTGGTCTGAATACTTTCCAAGTGCACTGTATATCTAGTTGGTGTTACCCCTATCTAAAACTCAAAGGTATTCTCTCCACTTGTGTAAGCAATGGAAACTCCTGGTCCGTCAGGAGGTAAATCATGTTTGCTCTGGGGGCACCTACCTGTCTGCCAAACAACTACAAACTGCTTCAGATAACAGATGTTCAAGTTGGTGGACAGGGACATTGTGAAACGTCAATCAGGGGAGCTGAAACATTCATCATGATAGCCAGCTGAATAATATCCACTATCCAGGTGGTGAGTCAAAGAGGATAAGGTTTAACCCAGGCTATTTATGCCCCGTCAGTGCAGGATTAGACCAGGATAGTGCCACACTTCTGCCCAGTGGACACACTGAGTCGCACTCACTTCCTCACTCAACGGCCCTTCTCTAGACAGACAGGTACACGCACACACAAAGGTAGCCTAGTGGTTAGAGTGTTGGGCCAGTAACCGAAAGGTTGCTGGATCGAATCCCCGAGCTGACAAGGTAAAAATCTGTCTTCTGCACCTGAGCAAGGCAGTTAACCCACTGTTCCCCGGGCGCCGAAGACGTGGATGTCGCTTAAGGCAGCCCCACGCACCGCTCTGATTCAGAGGGGTTGGGTTAAATGCGAAAGACGCATTTCAGTTGAATGCATTCAGTTGTACAACTGACTAGGTATCCCCCTTCCCCTTCCTTTCCAAACAGACAGGTCTAATGTCCAGGGTCAGTCCACACAAGAATAGTAATACAAACTTAGTACTGTCATTACATTAAGTATTGTCATTACACTTCTGCTCAAATCTACTCCCTCACCATGTCCCCATTCTCATAGAGACATGTTACACCCAAAAAGCCATCACAAAAGGCCGTTTAACTGGAGAAGCAGAGCGAAATCACTTCCCCGTTGCCTTATACTTACAGGGCCAGGCAACAACAACATTAGTTAGTTTATTGTTCTGTGTAAACTGCCACCACAGTACAGGTTAGGCTGTATGAGAGATATTGTGCCACTCTCGGTATACAAACGGACGTTGACAGAAAAACCCTTCTCTAAAAAAAAAACACATTTTAGCATGACATCATTCATCAGTGATATTTATCCTGTGGTACAGTATACAACTCATGACAGATTAAGAGGGGGGAGGAAAAAGAAAGTGAAACGTGATTGTCTAATGATGCTTTATACTGGGAATAAAGGAGCCCAGGGCAAAGACGATACAGAGAAAGTAGGCCAGTCCTGCTTGTATGCTGTGCCTAGCAAGGTTTGCCAGTCTCAGTGATATGCAAAACCTCTCCGCCTCATTCCCAGCCATTATTGTGCACCATGTGAAATCAGCACTTAGCTAGCTAGCCATCAGTCTCTCTGGCAATGGAATAGAGCGTTTTTATCAAACAAACCACCATCTGTTGTGTAAAAAAGGTAAATGGATTCAAGCCAGGTTTATGTTCTTGCCCGTTGTGCGGTTGTCTGTGCCCAATAATGTTTGTACCATGTTTTGTACCGCAACCATGTTGTTGTCATGTGTTGCTGCGTTGCTATGTTGTCGTCTTAGGTCTCCCTTTATGTAGTGTTGTCTCTTGTCGTGATGTGTTCTGTCCTATATATGTATTTTATTTGTTTTAGTTTTAATCCCAGCCCCCGTCCCCACAGGAGGCCTTTTGCCTTTTGGTAGGCCGTCATTGTAAATAAGAATTTGCTCTTAACTGACTTGCCTAGTTAAATAAAGGTTCAATACAATAAAAAATGAAGGTGCTCCTACAACATATTCGGTCTTGTTTGATCGAGGCAACAAAGGAAACCCTGTTGAGAGACAAATTGTGTGGAAATATAAAATCTCTGCTGTTCGTGCATTCTATTACATTAATTTCCTGGTGAATGAAACATTACAAGACTTTTCATGTTGTAAATCAAGTAAAAAGTGTCTTAGATTATGGCTAGTTTACTAGCTTCTAGTTCAGCAAGGCATTAAAATAGCCAATAATTTACAACACTGCTTTCCAATCTGAGCAAATAAAAAGTATTTCTTATCTTGACCCATGACAGCAACAAGAAGTCATGATTCCTTGTTTTTTACGTCTTTGAGCTTTTCTTTCTTGTCAAGAGATGCCAATATACAACATACAGGCACACAGAAAGAACAAGAAAGAAACATACAGAAAAAGAGGGGGGGGGGTAGAGATTATGTGCTCTTCCTCCCCAGCTAAAGTATCTGTCACTAATGCACTATGGGTCATATTTTGGTCATTGGGGATTACTGCTTTCACAGAAATTATTCTGTTGAAATTGTTAAAACGTAATACCTAACAAATATTCCGATATTGCATGTCCTTTTAGCCTGAAAGATTCTACTTGAAAAATGGTCATCATATTGTTGTATTAGAAAGAATGGATAATGTCACAACACAAATACCAAACATCGGGCACTTCTTCAGATGGCTGAATGGTTCAAGTGGCATCACAGATAGAAATATAACAAAAAGGAGACAATATTTTTTCGGAATAACATGTGGAGTTAGAGAACAATGTCATCTCTATCTGCATTACAAAATTGTGGATAAACCCATAGAGTTCATCCCAGTTCAGGACATGACCAGAGCTCTGTTCTGTGCCCTCACATGCAGTGGTGTAAAGTACTTAAGTATAAAAACTTGAAAGTACTACTTAAGTCGTTTGAGGGTATCTGTACTTTACTATTTACATTTTTGACAACTTTTACTTCACTACAATCCTAAAGAAAACGATGTACTTTTTACTCCATAAATTTTCCCTGACACCCAAAAGTACCCATTACATTTTGAATGCTTATCAGGACAGGAAAATTGTCTAATTCACAGTTATCAAGACAACATCCCTGGTAATCCCTACTGCCTCTGATCTGGCAGACTCACTAAACACATGCTTCGTTTGTAAATGATGTCAGAGTGTTGGAGCATGCCCCTGGCTATCAGTAAATAATACAAATAAAAAAGATTATGCCGCCGTCTGGTTTGCTTTATATAAGGAATAAAAAAGTATTTATACTTAATTACATTTACTTCAGTTTTTTTACAACCTTTATTTAACTAGGCCTGTCAGTTAAGAACAAATTCTCATTTACAATGACGGCCTACCCCGGCCAAACCCAGACAATGCTATGCCAATTGTGCGCCGCCCTATGGGTCTCCAAATCACGGCCGGATGTGATTCAGCCTGGATTCGAGCCAGGGACTGAGGTGACACCTCTTGCACTGAGATGTAGTGCCTTAGACCGCTGTGCCACTTGGGAGACCAAAATACTTACTGTAAATATATTTAAAACCAAATATCTGACAAATGGCATGAGAAATATAGCATACATAGGAAATATGAATCTTAAAATATATATTTTGACTCACGTAGTATTTTACTGGGCGACTTTCACTTTTACTTGAGTCATTCTCTATTAAGGTATCTTTACTCTGGACTCAAGTAAGAAAATTGGGTACTTTTTCCACCACTGCTCACATGGGACAACAGCCCTCCCATCTGTTCTCCACATAATCAAATCAGTTATCACTGATATATACATGCTTATTCACTCAAAGCACTAACCAGCAAACCATCTATTTCGGTGAACTTTGACCCTGCCCATTTAGGCTACAATCAACTACAGCCTCTTAATTTGTTTCAGTTACTCCCAATCATCAATGTTTTTATACAGAAAAAGACCCCTGGTGATTTTCAAATGAAAGGACTAGATTACACAGCATAGTACAGCATGTCCTGAAAATACAGAGCAGCGAGGACATCCATTTCATATTAAGCTGTTCTTTAATTTAAAATAGGTCATGCCGTGGATTATAAATATTATGAGTTTCAGAGGGACTGGACCAAATGCACTAGTTTACACAAAGATCTGGGGAAGAGCGCTATATAACTTACAATCCTCTGGACGATGCAGTGCTACAGTGATATACTGTCACAGTACTATGAAAGGTAATTGTATGAAACTTAAACTCCAACGACAATCTTAAAGACACACCTACAGTATTCATGGGAAGAGTCTGAAAAAACAATTATATTGTGGCTTATGTTCTAATGAGGTACCAGATATGAGGTACCAGATAGAGACAGATTCATAGGAATCTGTGATAATCTCAAATAATATTCCTAAAAGTCGACACTCCCTCCCTTATTCCAATTTAAGGAAACATGGTAATCATACTGTGTTGGTAAACATCCTTTATAGAGTGCATGGCCCACAAGATACTGCCTTGATAGGAATCAAACATTCCCCCAGCGTTACAAGGCTCAATCACACATAATAGGGAAGTAGCAACACCCAACTTACGGTGCTGCGTTAACGTCATCCCATAACATCTCAGATGACCCCAACAAGGCAACAACACATTCGCTACTAGTCATTCCCTGGTCTGTCCAATTCAAAAGGTAGAAGAACAGGCTTGGATTTCTACCAAACTCTGAATTCTTCAAAACACTCTGGCTGCAGGGTCCCAAGTAGCCTACATATGACAGAAGAACCAAACCTACACTCACTGAACAAAACATACTGATTGTCATCATGGTTACCTTTTGGATCGTCTGAGCATGGCCCCGCTGAGAAAGTGTGGCATGGTAAAGTTGGAGAGCACCATCCACAGACTGGAGTCCGACATTGTGCCAAAGTCATGCCAGCCTCCTCCAGGAAGCGGGACGTGGGATCTCAGAAGACCCGGCGAAGAGAAGCGCCGGGTGTCAGTGACATGGCGGTGCGGGGCGAAACGTCCTCTACAACAGTCCCAGCGACAAGCACCCCTACTCGAACAGACACCCTCCTCCTCCAAGGCTGCAAACTTACTCTGCTGTACGGGCACATCTTCAGCCAGCTGCGGCATACACACACACTGGCAGAGCAGACACTGCAGCGTCCTTTAACTGCTGTCTCAAAACCAAAAAGGTACTCCAGGGATTGCCAACACTTTAACACCAGGTGGTTATATGCCTCAACGACAGGGACACCTTATAACAGCATACTTTTGCTTTTCCTGTCTGTGTATATCTGTATCCCATACACTCACTCAACCTGCTCCCTCTCTACCAGTTCAACATGCTCCATATCATGTAACAGGCGGCATCTACCATTCCGCGTCCCAGGCATGGGGAGGGGTTAGTGCGGCGCTGCATCATCAGCAGACATTGCGGTGCATTCACAGCTTTCACAATCTGGCTCCCCTCCAAAATGTCCCATGGGCTGGCCGGTCATAAGCACACAGTCTTGACAGTTGGCTGCTGAATTTGGCTGAGATCAGCCTGCATGTGTGTGTTAAAAGGGGGGCTGGGCAGGCAGCTGGGTAAGAGGAGAGGCATACAGCCACATGATCAACAGCAGATAGCATGGCGTCAACAGTGATCTTAGTCAGGTTCCTGTTACACAGTGTGTCCTCCACCTGAGGAGCCTGGTGAGATACCTCTCCCTGAGGGGAAACACTGACACTCATTGACACCTAGTCAGGGAAAAAGGATGGGAACCAATAACGGGACACGGGCATTGATTACTCACTGACGCAGTACTCCAAAACAGTGGCCAAAGTACAACCATAGAGTCTTTCCTGGAACCACGTTACCTAACCAGGAAGAAATCCTGGCCCTATCTAGCTGTAGATAGTCTTGTGTTTGCATTGCACGGAGACTTGCTATGTTTCTATCGTACAATCATATGACCTGGCCAAGAAAAAGTCACATGGTCTGTAAAAACAAGGTCACATGGTCTGTAAAAACCCAGAGTCCCTTGATGATAACAAGGTCACATGGTCTGTAAACTCTGGGTCCCTTGATGATAAGGTCACATGGTCTGTAAAAACTCAGGCTCACTTGATGATAACAAGGTCGGATGGTCTGTAAAAACTCAGGCTCACTTGATGATAACAATCTGTCTGTACATCGTTTTACATGGTCTGTAAAAACCCAGGGTCCCTTTATGATAAGGTCACATGGTCTGTAAAAACCCAGGGTCCCTTTATGATAAGGTCACATGGTCTGTAAAAACCCAGGGTTCCTCGTCAGGACCTGTGATACAACACGTTCCTAAATTGTGAAGCAATGATGCTAACGTCAGGTAGCAATGCAGGACTCTCAGCCCCGCTCAAAGCTCTGTGTCCCAGTAGAGCCATGTGACAGGCACATCCCTACTCTAATTATGGCTTTGCTCCGCTTCTGGGCTCCAGATAAGTGAGGGTGATTTCAAAGGCACAAAGACTTTTACCGGTACACTAGTTGTTATTAGATGGAGCTGTGCAGACTAGTCCGAAGATAAATTTGAAGTCAAACATCATTGGAAGCGCATTCATTGCGCAAGGATTTCTATTGGTTAATACATTATGTTTCTGCAGCCCGTCATGGACTTCGACAGATATGCTGACTGGTGTCTGATGGTAGCATTCGTAACTGCTGGTTATACAATCTAATATACACAATTGAATTGTCATTTTATAAACACAATTCTAAATGTATAGGAATGCTGCTAAATTCTGCTTGGTGTTGACCTGAAACTAGTGTCAATTACAAAATCTTCAACTCAAAATCTGCAATCCATGTTAAATTATACACTTGAATATAGTTCCGAGCAGTAATGAACAGGGTCACAAGATGACAGAAAGTACGGGATCAGTTGGATAACAAAGAAAGCACTATCATGTAGGATCTTCCTTTATGTGCAATCAGTGAAAGCATTACCATGTTTATTAAAGACTGATTTAAAGAGTCTAAATACAACATCTGAAATGAATCTGACATATGGTCATGAGGAGAAGATGTTGCAGATGATTTTGAACATCAGCGTTACATATGCGAAGAACGGGTTGTTAATATATTCAGATATTCATTCAGTGTGGTTAATATTAGGGATGTCTACGAGAGCAAGTTAATAGGCCCCTGTGGAGTGGATTTACAGTGGTTTAAATGTACACATAAAATATTTTTTATTTGTCAATAACTTAGCCATCTTTTGACCAATCCCTTAGCTTTTCTCAAACGATGTTAAAGACATGTACCATGTGACTACATTTTTGTGTATTTTACCCCCTTTTCTCCCCAATCTCGATCTTGTCTCATTGCTGCAACTCCCCAACGGGTTTTGGAGGTGAAGGTCGAGTCACGCATCCTCTGAAACATGACCTGCCAAACCGCACTTCTTAACACCCGCCCGCTTAACCCGGAAGCCAGCCGAACCAATGTGTCGGAGGAAACACCGTTCACCTTACGACCAAGGTCAGCCTGAAGGCACCCGGCCCGCCACAAGGAGTCGCTAGAGCGTGATGAGCCAAGTAAAGCCCCCCCCAACCAAACCCTCCCCTAACGACACTGGGCCAATTGTGCGACGCCCTATGGGACTCCCAATTATGGCTGGTTGTGATACAGCCCGGGATCTTACCCGGGTCTGTAGTGACGCCTCTTGCACTGCAATGCAGTGCCGTAGACCACTACGCCACTCGGGAGGCCAGAGAATAAGAATTTGAAGCATATTTTATCATATGTGCTCCTACTGGTATAGTGTGGCATCTTTGAAAGCATCAACGTTCTTTTCCGAACTCTTCATGGACTATTGTGATGAGTCCAAAGACATTATTTTTTTTTATAAATCTGACTTTTAGTCCATGAGAATACGTTTTTTTATGATTATTATAAGCATTAGCGTTACAGAGTCAAAAAGGTGAATTGTTAATAGTTTCCCCCCCAAAAATTGACGGTAATGTCTTTGCTGACCCTAAAAGAAATTCAAGTTGACAGGACTTTGTGGAGTGGATTTACACAGATTTAAGTGGACAAATAAAATAGGTTTTTCAAAGAATTTCCACATTTCCAAGGAGGAAAATATATCCTGACAGACCTTATGGGTCCTTGAGGCAAATGTGTTCAGCATTAGGAAAGACAACTACATACAAAGTTTCATGTCTCTTTAAGTGAGACCGCTTATAACAGCACCACCTATAGGCCAATCTGTGCCATTCTTTTTTAAATTACTCATGACCTGACGTGCTAATTCTCTTGCCCTTGATTTACAGTAATGGGCTGCAAATATTTTAGGGGAAATTATACATTCTGTGCAGCACAGCAATTAGCCGAGTAGACTAATCTCTCCTAATTCATTAATCCTGATTAAAGTTCACTATGTTCTCTGGAATCACTGTGAAACATTATTGTCCTGATGGCTAAAATTACACATAGGGGATGACTGACACCAGACACTTGACTTCAAAGGATTTGTACTTAAAATGGATTAGCTGATGGATACCCAGCCTGCCTTTGCTGGTTAGCCTAGCGAGTCTTCATATAATTTGCTCATTGACTGGTTAGCATTAGCAAGCTAATGTAGCAACTGATTTGTCTTTTGTTACTTAACGGGTAATCTCTCGTGGACAGAGCAAGTATCTGACCAAATAGGCAAGATTTTATTTCTGAGTTAAGCGACGTCATGTCTACTTAACAGGTAAGCATGACCACTAGTAGAAAAAAATCGAAACAAGACCATACTGTAAAATAAATGTACATAGTGACAATGTCCTGCTGACAGGGTAAACAAACTTGAGAACACTAACTAGCAGTACCAGCTAGCACTAAACTAGCTCTGACAAGCATGCTAATGTCTGAGGTGTTCGCCATACTTGTCAGTGAAGACCTTCCCATTGCTTACTCACAATGTGACACTAAAAACAGTAAACAGGAGACAACACAGGGCATACTTATGATACCCATTCAAGTAAAGGTCAATTACAAGGTCAAATTTCAAATAAACAAACATGCCAACATTTTTGATAGGAAAAGTAAAATGCAGATAGAATAAAACAGTATCAATGATGTGATGATTTTGGAGATCCTCACTTTCCTATTTATTCTCAATTAAGAGGTTTTCTAGTTTCAACTAGGAACATTACAACAATAATACTGTATTGCACAAATGCTGCAATCTTTGTGAAATTGATTCACTTGAACTTTAGGCTTCTGCTCCTCTCAACAGAAATCTAATTGTAGTTAGCAGCACAAGGTGGTCAGAGGATGTGAAGGGGCGTTGTGCTACTCATTAATGAACACTTGGCTGTCAAGGACTTTGTCTTTCATACCGTCTGTATATTGACAATTGAAAGTATGTCTGGCGTAAACACACGCACTGCCAATGGCTTATAGGAAGTATAGCATATTCTATAAAGAATATTCATGACAAACACCATAAAAATAGTATAAATGACGACATTCCACTCCAAACATCACCAACAGTAACCACAAACGCATTTACACTACAACAGTGACATGAGCATGAAACTGACGCATACATGTGCCTTGTCATCGCAGTCTGATGCATATATTTATCCAAAATAAGAATCATTTCCTAAATTTAGCATGGATACTCTTGAACTTCACTAATTAAAATCTGGGGCCTCATTTATAAAAGTTACGTAAATTTCACAGTAAATATCTATGTGGATCATTGCTAAAAATACGTAGTAATAAAAATATTGATTAATAAACTTGGCGTACACCATATATACCCATGTTTCCCATTATAAATCAGACCTGTACTAAAACTGTGCGCGAGTGAAATAGCATTATCACTCCACCTGAAAAACACACACCATTCACCTTTTGTGGTGACAATAACACCCTTAATTTGCTGTATAATTTGGAACTATTGGAATTAGGCAACGGCAGTTTCTAAAAGAAAGAGCAGTGGGACATTATATCAAATGTTTTTGGTATTTGGCAGAATATTTGTATATTTTGCAGTAACTTATGCTGTATTTGGCAAAGTACTGTGACAATTAACTAAATAAAAAAATGGCCAATTGTTGTGGACCCGTCAGCAGAATATTTAAATTCAACAATGTCTGCATTGACTTTACCTCAAAACTTAATACGCTCGACTGCCCGAAAATTCTGACACATTGTCTAAGGCTACACATTTTTTATAACAGTACCTACAGTAGTGATGGCAGGTAGCCTTGGGCCAGTAACCGAAAGGTTGCTGGTTCGAATATCCAAGCCGACAAGGTTAAAAATCTGCCAATGGGCCCTTGAGCAACGCACTTAACCCTAATACGCTCCAAGGCTACAATGGCTGACCTTGTAAAACAACACATTTCACTGCACCTATCCCATGGAAAGTATTCAGACCCCTTGACTTTTTCCACATTTTGTTACTTTACAGCCTTATCCTAAAATGGATTAACTTCTTGAGAATACAGGGGGTGCTATTTTCCCATTAGCATAATTTGCTCTACAGATTAAACTGCCTCTTATTCAATTATTGCTCTTACTATATGCATATAAATAATACCATTGGAAAGAAAACAATCTCTAGTTTCTAAAACCGTTTCAATTTTGTCTCTGAGTGATACACAAGTCATTTGACAGCACTTTCCCTGACCAAGAAGTAGAATGCAAGAAGTCGATGCTCGCTTCAACGCTCGCTTCAACGCTCTGCCTATATATGGTCATGACCCCTATGACCAGAAACACACTTCATTCGCCTTCCTCTGGGTGTCAAGAGGACGTCAGAGGAGAAATTCTTTGTTTATCTGGTACTGACGTGAAATAAGACCTATTTCTTTGGCGTGACCGACAACTTCCGGTTTCCTGATTCGCACGAGTTGGAGCTGCGATTGTGTACTGTTTTGCTGGCGTTATGGATGAAAACTATCTCCGTGTCGAATTTTGTTTGATACATGTGACCATATCATCGTAATGTATGTTTTTTCAATATAGTTTAATCAGATTATTTGAATTTTTTCGGGAGTTTTGTGGTGTTCCGTTGTCTGATTTTATTTACGTTTGAGAGATCCGTGCCACTCGACCAGTACCTGTGCTAAATGGAGTGGGAAAGGAACAATTCTGAACGGAACCAACGACTCATCTTGACAAAGGACACTTTGATCAACATTCTGATGAAAGATCAGCCATAGTAAGACCCAATTTACGATGTTATATCATATCTGTTGTGCATGTGAACTGGCCGTGGGCGCCTAGCCGAATCTGCCTGGTATAGCTATGCTAATTTAGCGCTACATTTTGTTTTCGTTATAAAACATTTAATAAATCTGAAATATTGTTTGGATTGACCAGATGTTGGGCTTTCAATATCTGTACGCTGTGTATTTTTCTGAAATGTTTTAAGATGAGTAATTCGTTATTTGACGTTGGTCTCTGTAATTGTTCTGGCTGGGTCAGCACTATTTCAGATTGCAGCTGCAATGTAGAACTGTGATTTATACCTGAAAAATGCAAATTTTTCAAAAAAAAAAACTATGCTATACCATAAATATGTTATCAGACTGTCATCTTATGAAGTTGTTTCTTGGTTAGTGGCTATCTATATTTTTTATTTAGTCGAATTAGTGATAGCTACTGACGCAGGAAAAAACTATTGGGAGTAAAAAAATCGTGTCCTTTGCTAACGTGGTTAGCTAATAGATTTACATATTGTGTCTTCCCTGTAAAACATTTTAAAAATCTGAAATGGTGGCTTTATTCACAAGACCTGTATCTTTCATCTGGTGTCTTGGACTTGTGATTTAATGATATTTAGATGCTACAAGTTACTTGTGACGCTATGCTAGCTATGCTACTCAGTGGGGGGGGGGGGGGGGGGGTGCTACCGGATCAGGGTTGGTGACTCGTGAGAAGTTAAATGAAAACATTTCCTCAATCTACACACAATACCCCATAATTAAAGCAAAAACAGTGATTGCTAATTAATCTAAAAATTAAAAACAGAAATACCTTATTTACATAAGTAACAACTTGATTGGAGTCCACCTGTGGTAAATTCAATTGATTGGACATGATTTGGAAAGGCACACGCCTGTCTATACAAGGTCCCACAGTTGACAGTGCATGTCAGAGCAAAAACCAAGTCATGAGGTTGAAGGAATTGCCCGAAGAGCTCCGAGACAGGATTGTGTCAAGGAACACTGGGGAAGGGTACCAAAAAATGTCTTCAGCATTTGAAGGTCCCCAAGAACACAGTGGCCTCCATCCTTAAATGGAAGAAGTTTGGAACCACCAAGACTCTTCTTAGAGCTGGCCGACCCGGCCAAACTGAGCAATCGCGGGAGAAGGGCCTTGGTCAGGGAAGTGACCAAGAACCCCATGGTCACTCTGACAGAGCGCCAGAGTTCCTCTGTGGAGATGGGAGAACCTTCCAGAAGGACAACAATCTCCGCAGCACTCCACCAATCAGGCCTTTATGGTAGAGTGGCCAGACGGAAGCAAAAACTCAGTAAAAGGTCATTGAAATCCCTTGAGTGGCCCAGCGAGAGCCCGGACTTGAACCCGATAGAACATCTCTAAAGAGACCTGAAAATAGCGATGCTCCCCATCCAACCTGACAGAGCTTGAGAGGATCTGCATAGAAGAACAGGAGAAACTCCCCAAATACAGGTGTGCCAAGCTTTTAGCGTCATACCCAAAAAGTCTCGAAGGCTGTAATCTTTGCCAAAGGAGCTTCAACAAAGTACTGAGTAAAAGGTCTGAATACTTAATGGGGCAAAAAAGTATTTAGTCAGCCACCAATTGTGCAAGTTCTCCCACTTAAAAAGATGAGAGAGGCCTGTAATGTTCATCATAGGTACACTTCAACTATGACAGACAAAATGAGAAAAAAAAATACAAAAAATCACATTGTAGGATTTTTTGTGAATTTATTTGCAAATTATGGTGGAAAATAAGTATTTGGTCACCTACAAACAAGCAAGATTTCTGGCTCTCACAGACTTGTAACTTCTTCTTTAAGAGGCTCCTCTGTCCTCCACTCATTACCTGTATTAATGGCCCCTGTTTGAACTTGTTATCAGTATAAAAGACACCTGTCCACAACCTCAAACAGTCACACTCCAAACTCCACTATGGCCAAGACCAAAGACCTGTCAAAGGACACCAGAAACAAAATGGTAGACCTGCACCAGGCTGGGAAGACTGAATCTGCAATAGGTAAGCAGCTTGGTTTGAAGAAATCAACTGTGGGAGCAATTATTAGGAAATGGAAGACATACAAGACCACTGATAATCTCCCTCGATCTGGGGCTCCACGCAAGATCTCACCCCGTGGGGTCAAAATGATCACAAGAACGGTGAGCAAAAATCCCAGAACCACACGGGGGGACCTAGTGAATGACCTGCAGAGAGCTGGGACCAAAGCCTACCATCAGTAACACACTACGCCGCCAGGGACTCAAATCCTGCAGTGCCAGACGTGTCCCCCTGCTTAAGCCAGTACATGTCCAGGCCCGTCTGAAGTTTGCTAGAGAGCATTTGGATGATCCAGAAGAAGATTGGGAGAATGTCATATGGTCAGATGAAACCAAAATAGAACTTTTTGGTAAAAACTCAACTCGTCGTGTTTGGAGGACAAAGAATGCTGAGTTGCATCCAAAGAACACCATACCTACTGTGAAGCATGGGGGTGGAAACATCATGCTTTGGGGCTGATTTTCTGCAAAGGGACCAGGACGACTGATCCGTGTAAAGGAAAGAATGAATGGGGCCATGTATCGTGAGATTTTGAGTGAAAAGCTCCTTCCATCAGCAAGGGCATTGAAGATGAAACGTGGCTGGGTCTTTCAGCATGACAATGATCCCAAACACACCGCCCGGGCAACGAAGGAGTGGCTTCGTAAGAAGCATTTCAAGGTCCTGGAGTGGCCTAGCCAGTCTCCAGATCTCAACCCCATAGAAAATCTTTGGAGGGAGTTGAAAGTCCGTGTTGCCCAGCAACAGCCCCAAAACATCACTGCTCTAGAGGAGATCTGCATGGAGGAATGGGCCAAAATACAAGCAACAGTGTGTGAAAACCTTGTGAAGACTTACAGAAAACGTTTGACTTCTGTCATTGCCAACAAAGGGTATATAACAAAGTATTGAGATAAACTTTTGTTATTGACCAAATACTTATTTTCCACCATAATTTGCAAATAAGTTCATTTAAAATCCTACAATGTGATGTGATTTTCTGGATTTTTTTTTCTCATTTTGTCTGTCATAGTTGAAGTGTACCTATGATGAAAATTACAGGCCTCTCTCATCTTTTTAAGTGGGAGAACTTGCACAATTGGTGGCTGACTATGCATGTGCATTGACGATGTCGTACCCACAGCAACGATTAAAACATTCCCAAACCAGAAACCGTGGATTGACGGCAGCATTCGCGTGAAACTGAAAGCGCGAACCACTGCTTTTAACCAGGGCAAGGTGACCGGAAGCATGACCGAATACAAACAGTGTAGCTATTCTCTCCGCAAGGCAATCAAACAGGCTAAGTCTCAGTACAGAGACAAAATCGAGTCGCAATTCAACAGCTCAGACACAAGAGGTATGTGGCAGGGTCTACAGTCAATCACGGATTACAAAAAGAAAACCAGCCCCGTCGCGGACCAGGATGTCTTGCTCCCAGACAGGCTAAACAACTTTTTTGCCCGCTTTGAGGACAATACAGTGCCACTGACACGGCCCCCTACCAAAACCTGCGGGCTCTCCTTCACTGCAGCCGAGGTGAGTAAAACATTTAAACGTGTTAACCCTCGCAAGGCTGCAGGCCCAGACGGCATTCCCAGCCGCGTCCTCAGAGCATGCGCAGACCAGCTGGCTGGTGTGTTTACGGACATATTCAATCAATCCTTATCCCAGTCTGCTGTTCCCACATGCTTCAAGAGGGCCACCATTGTTCCTGTTCCCAAGAAAGCTAAGGTAACTGAGCTAAACGACTACCGCCCCGTAGCACTCACTTCCGTCATCATGAAGTGCTTTGAGAGACTAGTCAAGGACCATATCACCTCCACCCTACCGGACACCCTAGACCCACTCCAATTTGCTTACCGACCCAATAGGTCCACAGACGACGCAATCGCAACCACACTGCACACTGCCCTAACCCATCTGGACAAGAGGAATACCCATGTGAGAATGCTGTTCATCGATTACAGCTCAGCATTTAACACCATAGTACCCTCCAAACTCGTCATCAAGCTCGAGACCCTGGGTCTCGACCCCGCCCTGTGCAACTGGGTCCTGGACTTCCTGACGGGCCGCCCCCAGGTGGTGAGGGTAGGTAACAACATCTCCACCCCGCTGATCCTCAACACTGGGGCCCCACAAGGGTGCGTTCTGAGCCCTCTCCTGTACTCCCTGTTCACCCACGACTGCGTGGCCATGCACGCCTCCAACTCAATCATCAAGTTTGCGGATGACACTACAGTGGTAGGCTTGATTACCAACAACGACGAGACGGCCTACAGGGAGGAGGTGAGGGCCCTCGGAGTGTGGTGTCAGGAAAATAACCTCACACTCAACGTCAACAAAACAAAGGAGATGATTGTGGACTTCAGGAAACAGCAGAGGGAGCACCCCCCTATCCACATCGACGGGTCAGTAGTGGAGAAGGTGGAAAGTTTTAAGTTCCTCGGTGTACACATCACGGACAAACTGAATTGGTCCACCCACACAGACAGCGTTGTGAAGAAGGCGCAGCAGCGCCTCTTCAACCTCAGGAGGCTGAAGAAATTCGGCTTGTCACCAAAAGCACTCACAAACTTCTACAGATGCACAATCGAGAGCATCCTGTCGGGCTGTATCACCGCCTGGTACGGCAACTGCTCCGCCCACAACCGTAAGGCTCTCCAGAGGGTAGTGAGGTCTGCAGAACGCATCACCGGGGGCAAACTACCTGCCCTCCAGGACACCTACACCACCCGATGTCACAGGAAGGCCATAAAGATCATCAAGGACAACAACCACCCAAGCCACTGCCTGTTCACCCCGCTATCATCCAGAAGGCGAGGTCAGTACAGGTGCATCAAAGCAGGGACTGAGAGACTGAAAAACAGCTTCTATCTCAAGGCCATCAGACTGTTACACAGCCACCACTAACATTTAGCGGCCGCTGCCAACATACTGACTCAACTCCAGCCACTTTAAAAATGGGAATTGATGGAAATTATGTAAAAATGTACCACTAGCCACTTTAAACAATGCCACTTAATATAATGTTTACATACCCTACATTACCCATCTCATATGTATATACTGTACTCTATATCATCTACTGCATCTTGCCATCTTTATGTAATACATGTACCACTAGCCACTTTAAACTATGCCACTTTATGTTTACATACCCTACAGTACTCATCTCATATGTATATACCGTACTCTATACCATCTACTGCATCTTGCCATGCCGTTCTGTACCACCACTCATTCATATATCTTTATGTACATATTCTTTATCCCTTTACACTTGTGTGTGTGTATAAGGTAGTAGTTGTGGAATTGTTAGGTTAGATTACTTGTTGGTTATTACTGCATTGTCGGAACTAGAAGCACAAGCATTTCGCTACACTCGCATTAACATCTGCTAACCATGTGTATGTGACTAATAAAATTTGATTTGATTTGATTTGATTTTGACTAAATACTTTTTTGCCCCACTGTATGTAAATGTGTTCAGTTTAAAAAAAAAAAAAAAAGTCAAACATTTCTAAAAACCTGTTTCTGTTTTGTCATTATGGAGTATTGTGTGTCGATTGATGAGGGGGAAAAACAATTCAATATATTTTAAAATAAGGCTGTAACGTAACAAAATATGGAAAAAGTCAAGGGGTCTGGCTACTTTGGGACTGCATAATGGCCAGAAAAGGTGAGGAATTTACTCTGCAATGGTTATGAAAATGAAATGGATAGGGAATGTATTCTTATGTCTAATTATTATTATTTTATTTAACTAGGCAAGTCAGTTAAAAACAAATTCTTATTTACAATTTTGGATTCTAAAAAACACCGATTTTCGCTCTTCTTACTAACGTCATTTGGCTGCATCTTGCTATGAAGCGATGTTTTCCTTTTTGTATGATTAAGCGTGTCATCATATCCCCCATTAACACAAAATACCAGCTTGCCCGGTTGCAGTAGAATACTTCAACCACTAGAAAATGTGCGTACGTATGGTCTGAATATTGCATGGGGGTAAGGAACGTTTTTATCAATGCCAACTTTAGCGGGAAAATGTTGGAGTATATTTTGTACGTACGGAACGTTTATGAGGCCCGGTAGCCTATCAATCAAACATGTTTCTCAGAAAGGATGAACTCCTTCCCCCTTTGTCCTTCCCATCCCAAATAAATTGGTGTAGGAGGGGAGAAGACGAGGGATTATGGAAACATTAATGAACCAGAATGGTTAATACAACAAAAGGAGGGATCGGGCTCAATGACCCTGCTGAATATGTGAAACCAGAGGAACCTACTCCAGGAACAAAAGGCTGATTCAGTGCAGCTCGGCAGGCGACAACAAGATACAGTGAAGAGGACCATGTGACCTGCTATCTCTGACAGCATTAGTGTGCCGAGAGGAGAGAAAATAAGGACTGAGGGAAAGAGTGAAGAGAGCTAAAATTGAAGGGGAACAATCTGGGAGACAGCCATGTCCCCCTCCTCCTCTGTCACTTCTCCAGATGATACAGACTCCCTTTGAAGTCTTGACATGAATCAGCCAGAGTAGCAAGCAGCACAGGCTCACTGACCAGAATATACTTATATAGAAACTATTGACTAGGGCTGGGTTTGGCCAGAGACATCACAATACGATATTATCACGATACTTTGGTGCTGATACGATATGCATTGCGAGTCTATATTTACCACGATTCGATACTGCAATGTTATTGTGATTCGATGTTCCAAACATACTGCTCACGAGATGTCTGCTGCAGAGGGACAAGAGAGAGCCATAATAAAAACAAATTTTGCTCAGTGCTGAAAACATGCTGGCTTACCATTTAAAAAGAAGATTGTGGCCAAGCTACAGGAGGATAAATACTGAAGTTGTGGCACAGGTACAGACAACTAGCGATAGCTAACGTTAACTACCTAGCAAAAAATGGTGAACCAGAAAGTATAATACATCAAAAGGAGGAATCGGGCTCAATGACCCAGTTGAATATGCAAAACCAGAGGAACCTACCCCAGGAACAAAAGGCTGATTCAGGGCAGCTCGCCAGGCGACACATCAAGAGACAGTGAAGAGTTAGACTGTTTTCTCTGCTACCGCACGACAAGCGATACCGGAGCGCCAAGTCTAGGACCAAAAGGCTGCTCAACAGCTTCTACCCCCAAGCCATTAGACTGCTGAACAATTCATAAAAATCGCGACTGGACAATTTACATTGACCCCCTCCCCCGTACACTGCTGCTACTCGCTGTTTGTTTGTTACCTACGCATAGTCACTTCGCCCCCACCTACATGTACAGATGATCTCAACTAGCCTGTACCCATGCACACTGACTCGGTACCGGTGCCCCCTGTATATAGCCTCGATATTGTTATTCTTATTGTGTTACTTTTTATTTTAGCCAACTTGGTAATATTTTCTTCTTCTTGAACTGCACTGTTGGTTAACTGCCCTACCCTGTGCTTTGACCTCTTTCTCCCCTCTCTCTCCAGATGAAATCTCGCGTCTTGTGACGGCCGGCCGCCCAACAACCTGCCCGCTTGACACTATCCCCTCCTCTCTTCTCCAGACCATTTCCGGAGACCTTCTCCCTTACCTCACCTCGCTCATCAACTCATCCTTGACCGCTGGCTACGTCCCTTCCGTCTTCAAGAGAGCGAGAGTTGCACCCCTTCTGAAAAAACCTACACTCGATCCCTCCGAAGTCAACAACTACAGACCAGTATCCCTTCTTTCTTTTCTCTCCAAAACTCTTGAACGTGCCGTCCTTGGCCAGCTCTCCTGCTATCTCTCTCAGAATGACCTTCTTGATCCAAATCAGTCAGGTTTCAAGACTAGTCATTCAACTGAGACTGCTCTTCTCTGTGTCACGGAGGCGCTCCGCACTGCTAAAGCTAACTCTCTCTCCTCTGCTCTCATCCTTCTAGACCTATCGGCTGCCTTTGATACTGTGAACCATCAGATCCTCCTCTCCACCCTCTCCGAGCTGGGCATCTCCGGCGCGGCCCACGCTTGGATTGCGTCCTACCTGACAGGTCGCTCCTACCAGGTGGCGTGGCGAGAATCTGTCTCCGCACCACGTGCTCTCACCACTGGTGTCCCCCAGGGCTCTGTTCTAGGCCCTCTCCTATTCTCGCTATACACCAAGTCACTTGGCTCTGTCATATCCTCACATGGTCTCTCCTATCATTGCTATGCAGACGACACACAATTAATCTTCTCCTTTCCCCCCTCTGATAACCAGGTGGTGAATCGCATCTCTGCATGTCTGGCAGACATATCAGTGTGGATGACGGATCACCACCTCAAGCTGAACCTCGGCAAGACGGAGCTGCTCTTCCTCCCGGGGAAGGACTGCCCGTTCCATGATCTCGCCATCACGGTTGACAACTCCATTGTGTCCTCCTCCCAGAGTGCTAAGAACCTTGGCGTGATCCTGGACAACACCCTGTCGTTCTCAACTAACATCAAGGCGGTGACCCGTTCCTGTAGGTTCATGCTCTACAACATTCGCAGAGTACGACCCTGCCTCACGCAGGAAGCGGCGCAGGTCCTAATCCAGGCACTTGTCATCTCCCGTCTGGATTACTGCAACTCGCTGTTGGCTGGGCTCCCTGCCTGTGCCATTAAACCCCTACAACTCATCCAGAACGCCGCAGCCCGTCTGGTGTTCAACTTTCCCAAGTTCTCTCACGTCACCCCGCTCCTCCGCTCTCTCCACTGGCTTCCAGTTGAAGCTCGCATCCGCTACAAGACCATGGTGCTTGCCTACGGAGCTGTGAGGGGAACGGCACCTCCGTACCTTCAGGCTCTGATCAGGCCCTACACCCAAACAAGGGCACTGCGTTCATCCACCTCTGGCCTGCTCGCCTCCCTACCTCTGAGGAAGTACAGTTCCCGCTCAGCCCAGTCAAAACTGTTCGCTGCTCTGGCACCCCAATGGTGGAACAAACTCCCTCACGACGCCAGGTCAGCGGAGTCAATCACCACCTTCCGGAGACACCTGAAACCCCACCTCTTTAAGGAATACCTAGGATAGGATAAAGTAATCCTTCTAACCCCCCCCCCCTTAAAAGAGTTAGATGCACTACTGTAAAGTGGTTGTTCCACTGGATATCATAAGGTGAATGCACCAATTTGTAAGTCGCTCTGGATAAGAGCGTCTGCTAAATGACTTAAATGTAAAAATGTAAATGTTAAGGGCTTGTAAGAAAGCATTTCACGGTAAAGTCCACACTTGTTGTATTCGGCGCATGTGGCAAATAAAGTTTGATTTGAAGGGGACAGAATGACCTATCTCCGACATTATTAGTGTGAAAAGCGAAGAGGTGAGAAAATAAGGACTTCGGGAGAGAGAAAAGTTAAGGGGAACACTCAGGGAGACAGCCATGTCTCCCTCCGTCACTTCCCCAGATGATACAGAGACCCTTTGAAGTGCTGACATGCATCAGCCACAGTAGTATGAAGCACAGGCTCACAGACCAGGTAGTTTCTACAAGACTAAATTCTGCTATTGACTAGGGCTGGGAATTGCCAGGGACCTTACGATATGATTATATCACGATACTTGGGTGCCGATACATATAGAATCACAATACATGTTGTACCACAAAAACATGTTGGCTATTCATTTAAAAAGAAGATTGAGGCCAAGCTACAGTATAGGCTGAGAAATACAAGTTTTGGCCCAGGTACAGCCAACTAGTGATATACATGGGGCTCTATTTTCACCTAGCGTTAAGCCAGCTCTAGTGTCAAACGCACACTCTTTGGGAATTTTTGACTTGATAAAGCCAGCGCTCTGAAGCTGGTCTTAGTAGTAATGCAATTGGTTAGGGTATCAATTTTGCCAGGAGGCACACAGTAGCCTAATCAATAGCTGACTAAACTCCACTCCAGATAATCAATAATCAAATACATTTCCAAATACATTTCCTTGTTGAGATTCAATTGGCACATGCGCATCTGCGCTGAGATGCCTTCTTATTGTAGTATAGATTTCTAAAAACAAAGAAAGGCACGCAACTACCGAGGACAAACTTAGGTACAAGGTAAGCATTTCATAATTTACATTTTAGAAGTATTGACCTTGGGTGAAAAGATGTAGTCGGAGCTAAATTCCAGAAAGTCTCTGCTCCACTCCGTGGGTGGAGTTCATCAGAAACTTCATTCACCATGGAGTGGAGTCTATAAAATGTTTTATAAAAAAATAATATCACAAGAAGCAAAACAGTCAGACATTCCCGTTGTTTCTTTACATTGGACATTGTTGTTGTCCATGCAGCTTGTGTGAAAAGTTTGGCTTGCTTAAGCGATGCACAATGAATGAAAAGTGTCAGTGACTGTAGGAAGTCACTTTGTTTACCTTTCATTTACATTTTAGCCTTTTAGCAGACGCTCTTATCATAGAGCGACTTACAGGAACAATTATGGTTAACTGCCTTGCAGATTTTTCACCTAGTTGGTTCAGGGATTTGAACCAGCGACCTTTCGGATAATGGCCAAACGCTCTTAACTGCTAGGCTACCTGCTGCCTGTGGCAAAGTCATTAACAGGCCATATCATGCGATGGTAAGCTAATCTTATTA